>NC_048599.1:97832663-97959400 GCF_003668045.3 Cricetulus griseus | reverse complement strand
CCCAAAGTTCTTCTGTAATGTTGGAGGTGTGTGTGTGTGTGTGTGTGTGTGTGTGTGTGTGGTGTGAGAGAGAGAGAGAGAGAGAGAGAGAGAGAGAGAGAGAGAAACAATAATAACAACAAGCTGTTGTCTTACTGTTATTCTAGAAATCAGTGGGCAGTGGTATCACCTAATTCTCTAATGATAGTTTCTATGAAATTAGTGGATTATTCAAAGTGAATGGTTCTTTCTTTTGGTCCCTCTATAAATCGCTGATTCAAGCATATTTCGAGAGAAACTCTGTTTGCATTTTCTACTTAAGGTGTCTTACCTTAGCTCTGACTACCAGGTCCTCATGCTTATGGATTAGCTCCTTGTTGTCAGAAAGTGACGAACCTAGACTCTCTTCCTGCAGATCTCTTATCGTTTTCTGAAACCAACAAGTGACCTGGAAAAGAGGTGAGAAGAAAGGGCCAGTGCTTAGACGATCTGGACAGAGTATTAAAACTCAGATATAATTCTGCAACATTTCAAAACAAAGTATTTCAATTTCTTTCTACAAAAACTAATTTATTTATGAAGTTAATATCATCCAGGTTTTTAATGTCCTTATTTCAGCCTACCAATGCTTAATAGAAAAAAGACAAAATAATCCCAGAAAAGCATTGGGATAGCTTAGCAGCTACCTGGATTAGAAGGAGTGAGGAAAATGATCAAATATTCTTCAAAGAAGCAACAATGCATTCCTATGCAGTCCATAAATCATGCTTCCTTTTCAAATATAACATTCTTTCTATAGATAGACATGAATCTGAATATAGTAACATAGACCCAGTGGATATTGAACAGCATACATGAAATTACATTTCCAGCTTGGCGTTGGTGGCGTATGCCTTTAATCCCAGCACTCGGGAGGCAGAGACAGGCAGATCTCTGTGAGTTCGAGGCCAGCCTGGTCTCCAGAGCGAGTACCAGGATAGGCTCCAAAGCTACACAGAGAAACCCTGTCTCAAAAAACCAAAAAAAAAAAGAAAAGAAAAAAGAAATTGCATTTCCTACCATAAATAAAGAAAATACAAAAGTATTTTTGTTTGCTATCACTGGTAGAAATCTGTATTGAGAAACTAAATGGAAAATGTGTTAAAATTCTCCTGACTTTCTAAGAATATGACTCAATTTCATAAACAGCTGATTCATGACACATGCCACACAGTGTCAAAACAACCAATATCATAGAACTTGAAAACAGAAATAAATATTTTTCTTAATTTAATGTTTTTATTAATTAACTTTGGGAGAGTCCCACACAAACAAAAGAAGCATTCTACCACCAAGTCCCTGAAGTGTTGAATTTTCAGGGATGACAATTTTTAAGAGACACCATAACTTCATGTGAGACTTCTGACCAAAGGTTTCTGAACACAGGCCCCTCATATGCATTAAATGGATTACAGCTAGATTTACATGATCTGCTTCTATTTAGTACTGTACCCTGAATCATCCCATAATAACTAGTTTTTAAGAGACTGCACTATAAACTAGATATTTTACTAGTTGGGTTGAGAGTATCATCTTTGTTTCTCTCAGTAAGTCCATAACAAGAGCAATATGATCATACAAATGTAGAGAAAAAGTAAATGAATTTGGAGAGATGAAGCAGCTTATCCAGAGACAGATGGTAAGCAGCAGAGACCTGCCCCAAGTATACACCATTCCAAAATCCATGCTCTTCCGCTGTGCCCCAGCGTACATATTCGTATGTACCTATAGTCTTTCAGCCTTGTTGTGTGGGGGATATTTGTTGCCAAACCTCAAGAATAAAAACTGGCAGCCTGTTCAAAATGGTGGGCACAGCCAAGATTCATACAGTATCTTTCTGCAGCCTGTTATCTTGTCTATGACAGCCATGGGCTTTCTTCCAACTCCTGCAACAGGAAGGAATCCAGGAAGCAGGAGGCTGAGGAAAAGGTGGTTAGGTCTGAAGTTCCAAGCTGAAAATGTCCGTCATACACTGCAGATGGCAGAGGTAGAGGCTCACCTGGAACAAAGTGCCCAGGACTACCAGGAGCTAATGTGGCAAAGCTGATCTCCAGAGAAGAAGGCTTGAACCAACTCAACATTTTCCAGCATAGAATAGACAGTATGTTATTAAAGAACTCTAAATATATACATATTGTAAATGTATACATATTGTAATATATATATATATATATATATATATATATATATATATATACAATTCCTTAAAGCCATTTTCTGGTATCCAATTAGAACAAATGATAACTACAATGTGCTTACAAGGACACACAGAGGACACTTAATTAAGAACAAAAAATTTATTTTATTTTTTTTCTGGATTTTCAAGACAGGGTTTCTCTGTGTAGCTTTGGAGCCTATCCTGGCACTCATTCTGGAGACCAGGCTGGCCTCGAACTCACAGAGATCCTCCTGCCTCTGCCTCCCGAGTGCTGGGGTTAAAGGCATGCGCCACCAACGCCCGGCTTTATTTTACTTTTTTATAAAATAATTTTTCATGACAGTGCCAGTAACTGCTTATAGTCGTGACTAGAGGGGTGATCCCAGGTTTTCTTCAAAGAGATCATGAATATAACTAACTCTCAGAGACTATTCAGTTGTTAAGTACTGGGAGTAAGTGTTTTCTATTCCTAGCTAATGTCAGGGTGGGAGTAGACATCTCAAGAATGTTTTATCATGGGGCAGCTAATATGGAAGCTGAGTGAATGGAAGGAACATGGGTGCAAACAGGTGTCTACTAATCTCCATAAACAGGTGAGAAGCCTGAAGCCTCAGATAATCCTATTTAATTTGTGAGTCAAAAACTTGTCATCCAACACATGCCAGAGATGATGAAAGCTAGGAATAAGTGAGATGCTGGTTTTTGTTTGTTTTGGTTTTTATTTTTTTGACACAGCATCTTACTATATAGTTCTAGTTGGCCTGGAGCCTGATATGTAGACCAGGTGGGCTTCCAACTCACAGATCTCTGCCTGCCTCTGCTCCCAATGTACTAGGGATTAAAGGTGCACATTGGGGCAACAACTTGTTTTGATTTTTAAATGGTATTGACTGACTTCATCCTATAGATTTGCCCGACACTATTTCTACCCTTAAAAGCTACTATTCCTACTGGGCAATGCCTCATAGGTAGAAAACTTCGGTGATATTCAGTATCTTCCATCACATATCTGCCTTTCAAAACATGCAGCCCTCTAGATCAACACATTTTTTTCTGACCAGATGCATTTCAGGAAGAAACACAACAAAGTTGGTATAAATGTTTGAAGTGAGCAGATCATTGTTAGCATGTTACAGCTCATCATGAGGCATTCAGACACAAGATCAGCCTCCTATATCAGGTTTACCACCTGTGCTGTGGGATACACACATCAGGCTTAGCGTCCTTCTCAGGCTAAAATAAGATACCCTAAATAACCACAAGAGAATCCACTGATGCTTAGTCAATCGTTTGTTACATCCCACAAGTCGTTTCTACAGACAGCTGCACAGCTATTCCAAGGGTTCTTTTTATAAGCTTTTTAATTGCATCAGTTGCTGTCCAAAGAGCCTGAGTGGTGAGTTCAGCCAATAGGCACCTCTACAGAATAGTGCCACAAAAGAGGCATGAGAGAAAGGAGAAAGAGAGAGAGAGAAAAAAAACACTCAGGACACAATGGAAACTGGTTCTGAGTGTCAATCAGTAGGATACAGGGAGAAATGAAAACTATTCCTCACCCTTCTCAGCCCCTACCATCAGTCCTCAGCTGATGTACTTATGATCACGCTATTGGTTGTCATGGCTTCTATGTCTTAGAGGAGGCAGGATGAAATCAGAGAATATACAGGACAGATCTTTTGGGTGACTGAGACAGCCATCAGAAAGTGAAGAGAAACTGAAGCAGGTAAACAAAGATACAAAAGGAAGGAAGGAAAGAAGGAAGGAAGGAAGGAAGGAAGGAAGGAAGGAAGGAGGGAAGGAAGGAAGGAAGAACTGGGATGTTAATGAAAATCAAGAATTATCTCAGAAGTTAAAGAAGAGTCACAGAACAGTTCTACCAAGTAGGTAGACTTGCACTGCCCAATAGAGTAGCCACCACCACTAGCTGGACTATAGTTAGTCCTACCTGAAAAGCACTGTGAATATAAATTGCATATCAGAAATCATGTGTTTTGGGTATTACAAAAAGTGCAAATATTGCTTTGGAATTTTGTGTTCATTATCTATCAAAATTATATTTGGATATGATGAGTTAAACAATATATATTATTTTTTACTGCTATGTGACTTCTTAAATACTTCTCTCTCTCTTTTTTTACTCCTCTAATGGCTACTGAGATATTTAAAATCATATGTATCCACTGCATTATATTTTTCTTTAGTTGGCTATCCTAGTCAAGGGAGTTTGAAATATCTTTAGTTGTTAAGTGTAAATTTGAAGACTGAGTCAGATTTAGCTAAGGAGAATTTAAACAGCAGAGCCAGGAGAAGGGTAAAGTGAGGTTATCAGTAAACATTTAGGAACTTCCTGGTAGGGGTGAGGAAGCCTTCTGCAGAAGTTGAGCTCACCAGTTAAGCATTGAAAGATGGCTTTAGGGAGCACAGGAGCAGCAGAGGTGTTCATTGGCTTAGAAGAAAATTCTCCTTTCTTTGATTGGAAGAGGTGTGGTTCTTTACAGTGGGGAACTGAAGGTGTGTAAGAGTTGAAGGAAGGAATGAACCAGACTAAGAGGGAAGTTGAAGAATGCTGTAAGTGCCTGCTAGCCTTGGACAAGGGAGGGCTATTTTTTATTAACTGAACATTCTCCCAACCACTCCTACTGAAAGCAACAAATGAAGAAAGTAAGAGAAGAGGGTGGTAAGCTTCCCAGAGGCATCAGGCACTACTCTATGTACCTTGTACACACCTCAGCCAATCTCCACCCTCTTCCTGTGATTGAGACAGCAAAAGATAAAAACAGACATGAGAATGCAAGGCATTTATTTGCCCAAGTTCACGCAGTCAGCAAAGAAGAAATTCAGTTGGGAGCAGTTAAGACCATGGTTTCACTCCTGCTTTCTGATCCAGTACTTATCTTTCCTCCCCATCACCTCCTTCTACTGAAACAAAGGATTCTTATGAGCATCCTTAGAAAAAAAACCTGTAGGGTGGGGCTGGAGCCATAGGGTCTGATTCTAACATGAAAGTACCATCTGGGGGCTCCATAGAAACTGCAGTTAGAGAAGATAATAGAAGCCTGAGTCAAGCTGTCAGAGGGCAGTGAGGATGTGACAGCCATGGGCAGAGCTGACAGCCAGAAAGCACACAGACTGAGAATTCACAGTCTAAAACACAGAGGACAAACAACAGAAAATGTTCTGTGAAGGTCAAAGGTTTGGAAATGAAAAAGGTGAAGGGTTGTGAAAGCCTGAAGCCCTGCACTGACTGCCATGAGCCACATCTCTCTCCTCTGCAATTTGTTCTACAAACTGAGATGAGGTTTTACTTTTTATCTTTACTTAAAACTATTTTAGGAGAGGTGAGCTAGCAAAAAGAAATTCCAACCATCTTAACAGAAATGCCATTTAAAAATAATAATGTCTTCAAATTACTTTGTTTTTTTTTTTTTTCTTCCTTGTACAGAACAGTTCTTGGCACAGAACCAGCTACTGTTAAGAATTTTTTTTAAATGACCCACTGTGGGTAGTAACATCCCTAGGCTAATGGTCCTGGGTGCTATAAGAAAGCAGACTGAGCAAGCCTTGGAGAGCAAGGATAACCAGCCTTCAATCTGAAACCCCAGAGAAGCTACAATAAAATGGGCATCAGTTTTTTCAATCTTCCTCAGCCCAAGCATTTTTGACAGTCTTTTCTTTCTTTTACTTATAGCAGAGAAAGCAATTGCCTTGTATTAGGCAATCTGGTCAAATTTGCTCTGTACTTAATGAGACAATAATGAGAGTAGAGAAACCCACCTGCCCTGTCAGGTACGATATATGTTAAAAGAGGTGATTAGAGCCAGAGAAATATACCTGCCCCATCAGGTGTGGTGTATGTTAGAAGAGGTGATAAAGCCAGAGAAACCCACCTGCCCTGTCACACGGTGGTGTATGTTAGAAATGGTGATAGAGCCAGAGTGCTGCTTCTGCACCAAAGGACTTGGGAGTTGAAAAATTATTGCTACAAAGTCCAGTCATCTGGTCTCAACTGGCTTCTGCATATTTAGAGGATCATAACTAGGTGTGCAAACAGGCTGACACAAGAAGGCAACCATTCAACCACCTTCAAATAAGACAGACATGAGTGGCAGTCAGTCCAAACATCTCTGTAGAAGTTACCTGCATTTTCTACAGGTCACTTTCTCCCTTGGCTATAAATAAAACATGCCTATGCAGCAGAATGAGATAGTCTCAACCACATTGTCCCAATTGTTCCTGATTGTGGAATCACAATGAAGCCGATTATAAAATTCAAAACTAGATTTTTGCAATGTTGTCTTCCAACATTGCTAAAATTTTATATTGAGTTTCTATTTTTAGACACATTTTTGAACTGATACAATTATTGGCCTGCTATCTGGAAGTCTAGTTTCAGGTTTGAGGAGGACAAAAGTCACATTCTTTTGAAGAATTTGGAAACCTTTCTTGAATTACTGAAGTCAGCAGGAAACTATCATTATATCCCCAGATCATCAAATCCTGGGGATCTGTTGATCGGTGGTAGAAAGTTGGACTGTTTGACACCAGGAAAACTGGTTACTTTACAAAAGTTTTCACAGATAATCTCCCTATCTAAAATTAAAACTAAAATGCCATCTACTTGATTATTCTGTTTATATTAGCATATGGTATCTTTTCACATCTGTATCTCAAAAATGACACTAAGGACCCCTTCCTGTTGTACATTGCCCTAAAATTGTGTTTTCAATTTGTTTTGTTTTGTTTTTAGGTAGGTTCTTCAACTCCATCTACTTGGTAGCAGAAAAATGCTTAGTCCAATGAATAAAAAGTCTCTAGACCTAATTTCTTTTCAATATTGCCTCTAGCTCATCATGGGGGAAATTCTGAGCAATGGAAAGACTCTTTAGCCAAGAAAGGGGATAAAGACCTATACAACATTAATCATTGTGTCAAAGGTATCTAAGGCACAGCATTCCAGATACAACTTAGTTACACTCTGTGCTGGATACTTTATGTCAACTTGACACAAGCTGTCATCATCTGAGAGGAGGGAACCTCAATTAAAAAAAAAAAATGTCTCCATATGATTGGGCTACAAGTAAGACTGTAGAGCATTTTCTTAATTAGTGATTGATGGGGAAGGGCTCAGCCCACTGTGGGTAGTACCATCCCTAGGCTAATGGTCCTGGGTGCTATAAGAAAGCAGACTGAGCAAGCCCTGGAAAGCAAGGATAACCAGCCTTCAATCTGCCACCCCAGAGAAGCTACAAAATAAAAAGGTCCCTAAGAGAGACATACATGAACCCTCCCTAGAAGGGCAAAGGGACAAGATCTCCTGAGTAAATTGGGAGCATGGGGTGAGGCATGAGGGAGATAGGAAAAATAGGAGGGGAGAAGGGGCAGGGGGAGGAGAACATGAGGGATCCAGAAGGTCAAGTTGATGGAAGAACAGAGAAGGAGAGCAAGGAAAGAGATACCTTAATAGAGGGAGCAATCATTATAGGCCAGGACCCGCTCTAGGCCCCCTCTAGTTCCTGTGGATCAGGGGTAAGCTCTCAACTACCACTCTAGCACTATTCCTGCCTATGGCCACAATTCCCGCCATGATGGCCATAGACTCACCCTCTGAAACTGTAAGCAAGCTCCCAATTAAAGGCTTTCTTTTATAAGTTTTCCTTGGTCATGGTGTTTCCTCACAGCAATAGAAGTAGATTTTTAACTGCTTCTCAGGGTAGGTTGATTCTTGAACTAGGCTGGATACCTAGCTACATGTGTCCTCATGCACACTGGAAGAGGCTAACTCATCTAGCAGTTTAGGCGGTTAGCTGGGATCTGGCTAAGGTGCAGCTTTGTGCCTATGCTTAATATAGCTCAAAAATAACCTGCAGTGCTATAGTGAACATGTGAAGATTTATCAAACATTTATATATCAAATTGTGTTCTAAGAATTTATAGATTATACATAAGTATGACTTCATTTTTATGACAAGTAGACGGCTACCATCATTAGCCTTGTTTTACACTAAGGAAAGTACGACACAGAGGCTACTAACTGCTCATTAACCTTGGTAGTAAGTGTGAAAGCATGGAGAGGAAAACATACCCTCTGTACCAGAGTCCCTGTGCTGTGGCCCTTGAGCTGCAGGGCCACTGAAAGAAATGACAATCAGCATGCATTCTAACCAGTGAATATGTCTATTACTTTCAGAATTGCAAGAATATCCTATAAGCATCAAGAGACTGCATTTCCTGCTGGCATGCCTTAGAAAGAAGTCTAGACACAGCTAATGTGTCAAAATAAAATTCTATGATAAGTTTTAAACTGCATATGGATTGTTATTAATGTCTGCTATTAGAACAAACTCCTGGATTGAAAAATCACCAAGCTAATTATAACGCTCCCCTACTCCTCTTTTGCCTTATAGCAGACAGCATCCAAAAGCTACATTTAAAGAAGGACTTAAAAACTAAAAAGCCCAAAGCTACACAGAGAAACCCTGTCTTGAAAAACCAAAAACAGTAAAATAAAATAAAATAAAAAGCTTCTTAACCTTTCTTGTGCTATCTCATATTAATGTAAGCTGGTCAGTCATGCAGACTCCAAAGTAAATGAGAAGATGGCAGCATGTACCAGAAAACACACAGACAAGCAAAAGCCTGTATTCACACACATACAAAAAGTTTTGCAGATTGGAGCTACACTTCTATAGGTCATCTCTGATGCCATCTTAAGTGCAGTTGACAGAGAATGTAGTATTTGATAATGGTGTGTATTCTACTCAAATTATGAACCATAAAACCTCCCCAGTGAATTCTGTTATTCTCCCCTCCTTGCAAACACATACATACATACATACATACATACATACATACATACATACATACATGAAACTTGGGTAGTAAAAACAGAATGCCTGACCCAGTCTTAATTCTCTTAAATGTCCTTGACAGGGCCTTGCATAAAGAGGCCATGAATAACTTAGTTTTAATATATTTGTTTGCCTCACTTATGCCTGATTGGAACAATTGAGAAAAATTACATTCATAAATCTTCTTGCCAAGATAATTAATTATGCACAAAATACTCCAAGCTGCTTCTGATTTCCATTAATGAAGCATATTATCTGCAAACTAAGATGCTGCTATGGCTGAGAGGAAAGGGCAGTTTGCTTAACACATGAAAAAACAATAGTGAAGAAAGACCACTCTGCGAATATGCTTTCCAGACGATCACATCCCAAATAAGACAGAAGAACAGTTGATTTTCATTTACTGTTCTTGGTAAATATTGCACATCTGTAACTGCTAATGTGCCGATCATTTAACTTCCTTCCCCAACGAGAATTAACTGACCTTCTCAGAAGCATCAGGCCACAGGCACTGAGAGTCACAAAAGTATCAATTGTCTCAAATGGTCCTCCGGGGAGAAGATGCCTCCGATGTGCAGGCATCCACATTAGCACTTATCCATAGTCTTTGTCCTGATGCTTCACCTGTTTCTCTTTTTCTCAAGTGGTTAGAATGATCGACAAAGCTGCTGTTTTATTAATGTATCTGTCCATAGCCCTTGTGCTACATAAAACAAGCACAGAATGGACGTGTGCCCACCGTGTTCTGAGATTATTATCTAGACTGTACAGGAATATCACAACCCTAGGCCATGACTCCTAGCAATCTCTCAAGCTGGTGTCCATGCTGCCAATTATGTCACTGCATCAGCCAAGAACCATCCAGAAAGCTTAAAATCTCATAAGAGAATTATGCTATGTTAATGTCTAGTTAGGCTGAAAATATTCTCTTGTTTATATAACAGTTGACACTGCATGCTTAATTGCTGTTTACATCTTCAAGAAACTGAAGAGGCTCTACCTCCTCGACAATAAGACACTGTTTAAACTATATTACAATCGTTATCAAAGATTCATCAAATTTCTTATTCTACTTTTAACCCAAGGATATGTCTAAGATTTGGTCAAAGTCTTAAAAGCCGTTATTACAATATAGCATATACAGGTGAGCTCCTTTAGTTTTGCTTACGTTCTTCTATATTTAATAAAAAATGTTCATGGCTATGCCTGGACCCGTACTAGAATAAAAGTCCAAAAGTGGCAGAGCATATGCCACAGTGCTTACAGTAATCATCTGAGAGAACTGTGGTCCCACATTTCCAACAAATAAGAATGATTACATAACAAGCTAAGAAAATACTGTCTTGAAAAATGTAATTGAGTGCCCATGAATATGTATGGCTAGTAAGATGATAAAAGTGGCTTATTTGACTGTACCTTTATGAGTCCAAAATAAGTAACAAGTTTAGCCTTCAATCCAAGACCAATCCTTACTTTCTCTGGGTAGTGGAGGTAATATGTTGGGCCTACATTCTCCCTCTTGGGTAAAATGACAAAAAGTGTTGCTCTGATACAGCAATCACTATGTGCCTGGTACTTGACATATAAAAACTCACTTGGTCATCCTTATAAGGCTTGAGGTAATTACTATTATTACACACATTTTTAGAGATAGCAGAGCTTCAGAGAATTTAAATAACTGCTCAGTTACTCAGTTGATAAATGGTGGAACCATAAATTAAACCCATACAGAAGCCTGGCCCTAGGATGTGTGTTCTTGCAAGCACAAAGAATGGTTTTTATTAATTGCTCTTGCTGCTGCACTACAGTTAGCCAGAGAAAATGCACCATGGACTGTTTTCAGTGTACAAGTCTAAATTTTACATTTAAGGCGAAGACTCTCTTACTCATCAACGAGTTATATTTAAACAGTGCTTATCCTTATGCAATAATTATATTGTTTCAGGACTGTTAGGAGTGGAGTACAAATGAAAGATCCATCATCATCTCCATGGATGTATATGTAATTACCATGCCTATAAGGCATCCAACAATGTTAATCAGGGTCCCCCAGAGTGTATAGGATCACTAATAGTAAACCTGGGGAAGGAATTCATGTTAGTTTAACCACAAGAAGGACAGACAGTAGTATGTATTAATCATCTCTGAAGATGCTGGATATTGTATTATATGTTTATGCATGCTGTTGTTGCATTTTGTTGTTAGAATAACTCTCTGAATTTGTATTATTCTCAGTTTAAAGATAAGGCCCCACAATGAAATACTACTATACACTTACTGGAAAGGCCAGAATCGAACACACAGAATCCACTGCAGGCAGAGATATGGAACATAGAAATCTTGTTCATTGCTGGTGGAATGCACAACTAACTTTGGATGACAGTTAAACATATTCTAAGCACACTGTTCAACACATGCTCCTTGTTATTTATTGAAATGAACTGAAATGTAACTTGACACTAAAACCTACACACGGCTGTTTATTCACACTTGCTAAAACCTGGAAACAACTAAAATGCTCTTTAGCAAGTGAACGGATGAGTAAGCAGTTGTATATGTAGACAATAGGATATTAGTCAGCCCTAGACAGGCATGAGCTATCAAGCCATGCAAAGATATGGAAGAAGCTTAATTGCTTATGACTTGGGTTGAAATGTAAGTTAGTGTGAAAATCTACATAATGTATGGTTCCAACAGGAAAATTTAGGTAAAATAGATCAGTGTATACGGCTGGGAAGGGAGGGATAAATGAGTAGAGCACAAAGGACTTGAGGGGCAGTCAAGTTATTCTGCATGGAATTATAATGACAAAGACCCACCATTATACATCTGTCCACACTTACGCAATATACAACATTGAGACTGGACCCCAGTGAGTATAGTACCCTGGATGACAATGATGTCTTAATGTAAGAACATCAGTGGAGCTAAAGTCCTCTTTGGCTGGAGGATGCTGATTATATGGTTGGGTGCAAGGTAAATCTCTACTTTCTGCTTAATTTCTCCATTATCTCTAAAAGATGAATGGTCTCTTTCCAAAAGCAACCTCCAAAAGTACCTCACTCTTGTAAAGAAGAAAGGGAGGGAGAGAGGAGGAAGGGATGGAGGAAGAGAGGGAGGGACAAAGGGAAAGACTCCATTGAGTCAGAATTCATCAAGTCAGAAACCTTCTACAAAACCTGACTTTAGCCATCACCAAACAATTCAGTTTCCCAAGGATGTCAAGATATCTCCATTTTCCTTCAGTATGTAGATGAACTAGAATATTGTCATCTAGAATTTTTTGAATTCTGATATCTTTTTAAACTGCAGGAATTCAAGTGGCTGATTAGTTTTGCAGCCAGGAAGGCAAAATTACCAACTCAAAAATCAATAAGTAAAACCTACTATGGCTATGTTTTCATTATTGGAGCAATTGCTCTGCACTTGGGAAAATCCTCTTTGATGAGCCTTTTCTCTGGAGAGAACAGGTCGCTGTGTTAAGCTGAATGGGCAACAACTCCCTGTATATTAGAACAAGGAGAGTTTGGCATCTGTTTTGGGGAGCATCAGAATCAGGGATTTGAATTGTGAATGTAAGAAGAAAAAGATCAGTGAGAAATTCCCTTAAAAAGACAGTCGCTCTGGGAACATAGTGCCAGAATCAGAATTAGGAGAAAATTGGATGTCAGAGGGGGTAAGCTAATAATGAGAAAGAGGGAAGAGGGAAGGAAGAGCATGCACTATAATGGACCTGCTTGTGATGGGGAAGGCAAGAATCTAGGAACACTCACTTAGTAAACAATTTTTAGTGGATGCTCATCTGGGTATGAATTACCTCTAGGTATACCACCATCACCACTGACGATTACACTGTATGGGTGCACATTAAGTAACACATATGTGAGGTGGAATGGGGATAAACATGGGACCTGGAAAAGAGAAGGAGGCAGGTACATCATTCAAAGCAGGCAGGAGCCAGCAGAGCCCAGGCAGAAGATACCAGAAGAAGAAGACAGAGAAGGAGGCAACAGAACACAAGTAGAATATATGACAGGAGGGGTCTACACTGGTGTCTCCAATCCATGCCACTTCCTGCAAGAGACCTACCTGATTAATAGAGCGATACATGCCAATATTCATGTATCATTGGACTTTTAAATAGCACTCGTCACTGATCATTTATTTCATGACTTTCTCATCATACAGTCTAGTAGTTCTCAAGTGACAATGATTTTGCATACTGGGGTACATTTGACAAATTCTGGTGACATTTTAGATGTCCTAAGTAACTAAGGGTGTTCTACTCAAAATAGGGTGGTAAACATCAGAAATTCTACTTCCTAGTATGCACCAAGCAACCTCTTCCAGAGCAAGAATTATATACCACCAAATATCACTAGTTCAAAGACTGAGAAATACAACAGAAGAAAATTCATAAAGGTAAGAGATGCTGACTTGTGTTGTGTGCGTCTACAACACTTGTAGTAGGACACAACACATAGTAGGTACTCAGTAACTAAATCAAAATGTTATATATTAAGTCTTTTTTTCCAGCTTGAAGTAAGAACAAACATATGCTTCAGCTATATGTCTTTCTTCCAGTTTGCATCAGAGAAATGGGAAACATGAAAAGATCCCTCTCCTATGCATCCTGACCAGGAGGCCTGCCTCAATATGGTTTCCTGCCACTTAATCTACACACCTGTGAGTGTGGGATTGAGAAAAACAGAAACGTTGCAGAAGCTATACCAACTATTTGGTTTGGGCCCTTCCCATTTTTAATGTAAGTGATTATTATGTGCCTAGAGTCCGAATAATGAGCTTTACTGAGTCTGCAAACCCAAGATGTCCCAAATCCCTATAACCAAGAACATCCAGACACCAGCCTATGCTCTACCTTTTCTCACTGACTACTTTTCCAGGAATGCTGTCTCTGTTTTGTGCTATAGAGTGTTTTAAATGACATCAGCAGCAATGTAGCACAATTCAGCACATCTTTCCAGCATCCCAGAAAACCATAATTCACATTTCAGAATGTAAAGGAAAAACAAGACCCAAAGTAATGATCTGGAAGGGAAAATGCAAATTCAATGATAGAACCGTTATTTTCAAATGTCACAGGCATGCTCCTGCATACAATATTATAAGAAAAGGCAACTGGAATCTTCATTTTTCATATGCATTCTTACTTGAGAAAGCCACATGATAGTTAATGGAGAATGCTTTTAGGTTAACCATTACCAGATTCAACCATGGCAATTATGATGATGCCATTCTAGAACATTACTAGTCCTTATAACTGACCAAGTCCAAGACTTCATCTGATGCCCGTCTGTGTTACCTGGTTTTCTTGTTGGTCCCACAGACATAACTGTAAAACCTGAGCCAGTTCTTGCCGCTGTTGCTGCAAGTACTTGTCCAACTGCCTTCTCCTGTCTTGTAGAAGTTCAAGGAGGCTGTCGATCTTCAAACAGCTACTTTGAGCGCCTTGAATCAGCTCAGAATTCACATTAGATCCATCACACTTGAATTTTTCTATGAAGTCAGTGAGTTGTTGACTTTTGTTTAAAAGGACTAGAGATCTTTCTAAGAGTTCTAGAAGAAAATTAAAAAGAAAATATGTAGCAATGAGCATTTATGTACTTGTATTTACATTATTTTTATAATTTATATGTATAACATATTAATGATAAGCTACATTAAAAAGAATTTAAACGTATAAACATTTTAAATGTTTCTCAATTTCTATTTTTTAATCCCATGTAATCAAACACATGTGTCTGTCAAATTGATCACCAGTTGACATCCTCTGTAGTGATTGTATTGTATATTATAGAGTGGGGATTCAAATCCTAAGAACTCAAGAACCACCAGGGGGAAAGAGTATTGAAAGGTCGGAGTTGAGAGCAATGGTTTGAATTTCAATAATTCAGCATCAATTGGAGAAACAGTCAAGGGTATGCCCACTCTCCAAAAGACAGGAATAGAACCAGGAATCACCTGTGGTACACCCCTCCCCTTTATCTCACCTTCAGTGACTTGCTTATTTTACAATCCCCTCCCACTACTGGCAACTGTCTACTTCTCTCCATCCCATGATGCAAGTGTCACTTGGTGCCTGGACTTGTGCAGCCCTCTCTTGACAGCATCCTCTCTAACCCACTCAACCATCTTCACATTTACCAATTGAGACCTTTGTAAACATACCTGTGGTATGTGCTACTTACCCCAAATTGAAACATTCCTTTCTAAAGGGAGGAAGAGGGCTCCTAAGACTCAGGAAACTAAATTACTTATGAGGTCCAGGAAGCTCACTAAACTTACAAGACCCAAGAACTCTAAAGTTGTTAAGATCCGCAGTCTCCTCCCTACCTAGAATTATATGAGCCACAGACAATTGTGGAATGAGTCTTCTCAAGACATCTTCCTGCAAACTGCAGAAAGCTCTGGGAAAGCATATTTTATGAGTTTTCACCCATGCTTGGGTGGGCTCTTAAGAGATACTGCTGCTTTTGAGCCATCCATGCTCCTATAAGTAACCCCAGTAGACTTGCTGTTTCAACAATCTAAATGTAGGAATATTTTCTTTAGTCTATCATCAGTGCCCTGTCTAAGATGAACAGGAATTTGTCCAGGACTCCCAGGAGACATATCCAGTACTTTGTCTCTCCTTCTCCGTCTTCCTCTACAGTTTCTACCCCCCTCCATTTCCCTTTTCCTTACTGTGTATCACCCTCCCACTTTTCCTCTCTCAACAATGGCTTTCTTGCCTTAAGATGAAGGCTTAGATTCTCTAAAGTAGATTATCACATCAGGCATGACCTAATTTCCATCTTCCTTTTCGAAAATTCTCAACCTTACCTCTGTAAATTCTTCATACACCTATACTTTCTCCTGCATCCCTATTCTGTCTCATTTCCTCTGTCAAGAATGCATTCACTTCAATTCCCTTTATCTCTACCTCTAACTCACATTTCAGCTGTCAGTTCCCTACAGGATTAACTGAACTAACATGTCAATTAAGCATTTTCATAGTACAACATTACTCGCATTCATAACTCTTATCTTGGCTATAATATTACAGCTTTGTGTGCTTATTTGGTTAATAACTGCCCTTGCTACTAACCCTGGTGCAATATAATGACATGATCCTTGCTTCATTACCAGGAGCTGTTTCAGAAACACTGTTCTATGTCATTGAATTCAAAAGAAAAGATTGGAAAGTAATCAGGAAACTGTTTTCAGGAAAAAGACTAACAAGCCAAGGTTAGTGCAAAAGGAGAGAAGACAGTTAAGGTTATGTTAATCTTCAGCTATCTAAGGCATTATACTCTGGTGGAAAATTCTGGAAGGCAGAAACCTCAACCAGTTACACTGTTCTTACCTAAGCCATGAAACACAGTGGTCACACAGATGAAGCTAAAGAAGCAAAGCAACAATTGGGGATAAGTTTCATAATAGCTTCTAGGTAGATTTTGTCACCATGACATTCATTTTTGTACCACTCAACTGCTCAACAACTCAGAAATTTATTAGAACTGCTAACTCATATTTTATTCCCTTAATTTAGTGATGATGATAGATACAAAACCCTTGACTAGCAATCAGAAATTTCATCCATTAATATGCACTTCAAATCACATCATCTTAACCACATCCCACTAATCGGCTGATTAGTATAACTCCCATTTTATAAAAACAAAGCTCTTGAAGCTACCATTGGGCATTACTCATTAGGATCCAGTTTTTCTGATCACTGCCCCCTACAATCCTTCAAGTATCACACAGAGAGGCTTAAAAATATCCCAAGATTCATGCCACCAAAGACAAAGTATGCTTCCTGTATTCAGCTAGCATTTTATCTATCTTGACAACCCAAGAGGAGGCTCAGTAGACTCTCAAAGATTATAACTGAAAAGTAAGGCATGGCTCTGTTGTCAGCTGTATTCCAGGACAGAATAGCCTCAGGCTTCCTTATAAAAGCAGTGTGCATCTGTGGCTCATTGTGCCACAGATCTTGTTAAATTTGAAGAAGCCAGCAGAAGCAGAAGGAGGAATATTGAACACTGTCTCCTCTTCCAGCTCCAAATATTCATGGGGCAGTCCCAACTTCCACAGGGTAAAACTCCATGAGTGAAGTTGCTGTGTGATGATCACATTGGCTGGGTGAGATTGAGTTGAGATCATAGAACCCACCAAGGCCACAGAACTCTCTTGCAGCCCCATACCAGGAATGTTAAGTGATTCAGCTCAGTCCCAGGGGACCCAGCTAGATAACTGTTGCCATGTCAAAACAGCCAGCAGATGCTTTAATGCTGAGTCTACTATTACAGTGACAGGTGTGACCAATAAGTCATCAGGGAAAATATATCTATACATTTGGTAGGCTGCCATAAAAACTAACACTGGAAAGACTGCTATTAATCACTTCGTTTTGGGAAACTTGTAGCAAGCAATTAATAATAAAGAACTGTTTTACAGAGATTTTAGAGAGCAATATAAAGTGTGTGTGTGTGTGTGTGTTGTGTGTGTGTGTGTGTGTGTGTGTGTGTGTGTGTGTGTCTTTAAAAGGGCACTTTCCTGCTTTATACCTGTTCTACTTTTCTAGCATGGTCAAACTTTTGGGGGATCAAAGTCAATTTAAAAGTGACAAAGGCTACATAGAGTCTTTGTAAAAACCAAAATAAAACAAAATATCAAAATTTGTGACAAAGCCATTTTACTCAGACCAAGTTAAGATTAAACAATATATTACAAAGAAAAGAAGGAACCTTCCCCCACCCACTTATTGGCATTATTTTCACAGATGACACCTTCCATATACCAGTTGGGCCAGTCCCAGATTCTTGTGGTGAAGACCTGGCATATAAACTATGCTTTAATAATTCAATCATTGCTACTAGGTACTCTGAGAGTATTGGAAATATTCTGCATAATATTTTACTGGACTTTTATCTAGAAAAATGTTCTCATTCTTTTTCACTGTAATGATGAAAGCGTATTCCTTACTCCTGTTTGATATTTAAAGGTTGGTTTATCTACCCTTAGATGGAACACTGAATTCAACCAGTGAGTGTAGCTTAAGGGTCTGTAGTACTGCACACCTTGTGAGATACTGGATGCTGGGGATGGAAGGGTGAGCAGGAGAGAAGCAGCCTCTGTCCTCATGGATGAAGATCTATAACACCTACAGCTAACTTCCCACAGGTTCTCCACCTTCCCCTAGCGTATTTGCAAATAGTGCTTCCTTCAAGAAGATGGCCAAAAGCAAAGCTTTGTTTATCTTTTTTTTTAAACAAACTAAAATATAACAGCAGAAAATCTCCAAATACTGCCATTCATAAGAATCAATAAGCATTTCTTGCCTTTGGTATGGCGGTCATGAAGCTGAAGAAGTGACTGTAAGGCCTCCGCGCTCTCAAATTCATGAGGATTCTGCAGAAAGGCTTCAGCTTGGTCTATTTTTATAGCGAACTACAAAAAATATAGGGAAAGACATGAAATGATAAAAACACTTCGTTATATCTATAGTTTTTCTCATGCATAAATGACCTAGCTGACTCAATTTAAGAGTTGGGAACATGCACGTTGGCATGTTCTAATCTAGGATGGTAATCATGTATTCACATGCACTAACATTATAAAAATGCCATGGTTTCTCCTCCATTTTTTTATTTTGTAACTAAAAAACATTACATTATGTTTGCTAAACTAAACCATCTTGTTTATGTTGAAATATCTAGTAAGTTTTCAGCTAAAATTATTTTATATAGATTATATCTTCCCTACAGCCTTAAACTCAGTAACTATCAATACTCTAGTTGCTCCGAGAACAGCCAGAAAAGTTGCTGACAAACATCAACAAAAGGTTGGATAAATAATAATCTGTAAAATCCCAAGTAAATTTAACTTAGAGAAAATCTAATTAAATATAGTGATATTTTCCTGTGTGTTTAAACTTAGACATAGTATATTGAAGTTTCTGAATAACAGCATAATAATGCCAGCGAAGAAAACATGCTCAGGCGTACATGTGCACGCACATACATACACACTCATGTAAAGGGGAAAGAAATGGGTTCTAAAACTAAATATACCAATTTTGTTAATCTTGTAAGACGTAATGTGATTGGGGATGAGAGAGAAGAGGCAAGCTTTAGCTTTTGAAACTTCAACTGGCAACTTTAATTGAAGTTGTGTCAATAGCATTTGTGTCTCATTTGTATAAATAAAATTCTAAAGCAGAAATGAAAACTGGAACATTTCTCCTTTTCAAAGGAGGATGTGTAACAATATAGCACACCAATGATGACCAATATGATCAATTTTATTTTTAAAATGTTTCCTTAAAGTAGATTTGAGATGAAAAGTTATTTGAAGTCAGAATAAAATCCCCAGTGGGGGCAAAGCATAGTAAAATATTCTATTACAGTGTCCTTATAGTAGCAGATAGCTGATATGTTTTTACATCAAGGTTCAGTGGGGGTTATCATAGTTTATAAACAGCCCAGTAAAATGTTCACCTTTTGGTTTGGTTTAGAATAAAACAATAAAGGCAAAGTATCCATGAGAAAGACAAAGAAGCCTCCGACTACACTTGACTTCCTGTTTCGCTTTTCTAAAACAAAAATCATCTTTGAATTTGGTGATTGCTAATACTTTATGAAATCCATTGACTAAGAGGGTGTATTATAATTTGATTACTGCGACAGCTGCAGAAAATGCAGTTCTAAGTGGTATGGAATGATAAAAAAGGGCTGGTGAGTATGCCCCCTTTGGCCCCCTTTGAGAAGCACAGGAGGCCTCTGCCATCTTGTAGGACAAGCTAATGGCCACTGTCATTCAGCTGTATTGTTCCCAAATTGCAGCAGTGTCTGAGAAGACCTTCACATGGCAGTGAAGCCTGGGAGTCAGATGCTATCCTTTAATAACCACCACCAAGCCCATCATAACTTCTCTTAGAACCCCAAAGAAGTCTGGCATGGCTAGTCATAGGGGATTACATGCACAAAAGTGTTTGCATCTCTCCTTCATCAGGTTCTAATAACTGATTTTTAAAGATATTATTCCAAGAGACTCTTCAAGAGAAAAAGCCCATAAGTTATTTGTTGTTCTCCAATAGACCATTACAAAAGTTTACAGCCATAGCATAGTTACTATCTCTATTTCAGATTCTTACACACAAAATTGTTTCAACTGTAAACAAGAAGCTTTAAAAATTCCTTGATTTATTAACTCTTACCTTGTAGATTTTTTCCCCATCTAAAACTTACATCTTTCTGAAGTTTGTACAGAGTAGAAATGGCAATGTGAATTTAAACAGAGTTAAAATTAATTTCATCTTTTTTTTGCATTGCTGAAAACTGATTTGCCAAAGAGAATCAGCCTGCAGATTCTGTAGGACTCTGTTTCTGCTCAGTGTGAGCAGTTCATGGAATGGGAAGCAGGATAATACAGACATATTTGGTCATCTCCCTAGATCCAATAAAAGCTCACTCAACTGTATGGATAAGAGTGCCTCGTTGATCTGGTTTGGCTTAGTATTTCTTTCTACTCCTTGCAATATCTGGAAGCAATTTCCACATCACAGAGAAAATTAACTAGCATTAACACTAAAACCCACTGAGAAACAAATATTGAGCCTAATGTCGGGAAAAGATAATTTGCTGTGCTCAGGAGCGCTGAGTTTTAAAGACAGTGACACTTATAACCCTTCTACTAAGATGTGATGAATCAGCTAGGGATATAATTCGGCTTCTGTGAGTGTATTTCAGCTGTCTTATTTCTTCTTTCAAGAAAGGAGATCATATAAGGAATGCCCCACACCCAAGACAGTCTATAAAATGAGCAGAGCTTTGGTGTCAAGCTGTAGTGTGTGAACCTTGAAAGCTACGGTGAGGGTTTTGTTCCTCTTCTAGAGTTCATGGCCCATGAGATTGTCCCCCTCAAGTTTTATGTTCTGTTACTAATCTTCTTGCTTTCATTATTATGGATTTAACTCCTGAATTTCCCTTCTAAGAATGTCATGGTTTTCAATGCTAGTGATTTATCATGATGAA
Source organism: Cricetulus griseus (assembly GCF_003668045.3). Lineage (NCBI taxonomy): Eukaryota > Metazoa > Chordata > Mammalia > Rodentia > Cricetidae > Cricetulus > Cricetulus griseus. The sequence goes on along the minus strand of NC_048599.1, from coordinate 97,938,335 downwards.
GTAGCATTTATCATCAGCAAGACCATGCTGCCACTGGAGTTAAAATGTGAAATTTCCAATAAATGTCTTACACAAAATGCACATCTTTTGGGAAAAAATTGGGGGTCTCACATTTTGAAATCAAAAACTTCCAAAAAGAAAAAAAGGAAAAATAAAAATAAATAAATAAATAAATAAATAAAATAAAAATAAATAAATAAAAAGTAAACTAAAGAAAAATTACAGAAGGAATGCAATGGTCATTCATCTGTGTCAGAACACAGTCCTAGAATAGAGTTGTGTGAGAGTTCGGAGTACTTGTGAAAAAACTCCAAGAAAACAGGATGTAAATATGGGAACCTCAGTTTCTTCTGAATGCAGAATTGTTCCTGGAGTGTGTTTTCTGCTACTCCCAGGTGTAGTGGAGAGGATGGAGTTTACTTCAGCTGTCATCCATATGGCTCAATGGAAAACATGTGTAGCTTGTCCTTGTGATTATACACTTTATTCAGTGACCCTCAGAGTATAAACTGATGCTCTGAGTAAAGTTGACTATTGTGTGAGACCTTAGTCTACCTCATTTTAGGCCCTAATGTCCCAGGTTCATGCTGCCAATTAGAGCAGTAAACAATTTGAAGTTCAGGGCCTTTTTCTTTCTTTACTTGCATTTTAATAGGTTTAAACTATAGAAATTCACCTACATTACTTAAGAAAATACTACATAAAATGTCATGTTTCTGAGTCAAACATTCTATGAAATGTTTTGTAATTGATTTTTCAAGTGAGCAGTAGAAATTTTTTTATTTGAATTAGAAACAAGATTGTCTGCATGTCAATTCCAATTCCCTCTCCCTCCCCTCCTGCCCTAACGCCCCCAACTAACACCCTACCTATTCCATACCCTTTATGCTCCCCAGGGAGGGTGAGGCCCTCCATAGGGGGTCTTCCAAGTCTGTCACATCCTTTAGGATAGGACCTAGGTCCATTCTGTGTGTCTAGGCTCAGAGAGATTCCTCCATGTGGGATGGGCTCCCAAAGTGAGCAGAAGAAATTTTATCCTCTACTTTTAGTCAATACAATCCTTTTCAGCATTCCCTACTAACTACACATAAGAGTCATAAGATTCTATGACTATATTACTATCTTCTAAATAGGAAACTGTATCAAAGTGACATGAGTAAGAGTTTCACTTTTTCACTTAACTATCTATATTTATATGACCAATGATCTATATTTAAAATATTAATTTTATTTTTTCAAAATAATACTAAATGCATTACATATATCATGTTCATTCTGCCATTTTGAACATGCACACAACATGTGTTTTAGGAAGTCAAACATTTTAGAGTGTGCTAGTTATTTGCATTGATTTGGAGAAGCAAACATTTTTTTGAAACACCAACCTCCAAAGCACTTTCAAAAAACTCAGATGTCAGCCCAAGGAGCTCCCTTCTCTTTTCAAGCATGGAGACCAGGGTTGCCCATGCTTCACCCAGAGTCTGGGCCATGGCATCGTACACCTGACCTTGAGCCTTGTTAGCTTCCGCTGTCCTGTCTGCTTCCTGTAAGAGTTCCCACACACGATCTTCCAAGGCCTAAGTCCAGGAGAACAAAAAAAGGTACAGTCATTGTGTCATCCGGTGTGAAAACAAAGCACCCCATTTTAAACACAAAGATGCCTGAAACTATGTGATCCAAGAAGTCTAGAAGATAATTTATAACTCATAAACACAAATCATATTTGATGTATAGGTTCATTATTCCCTCCAGCTTCCAGGTGAAAGTTTCTGGTCTTATACCTACAAACATGCTCTATAGATTTTTTTCCCCCTGATTTTTAAATTCTTCTGAAAATCTTCACCAAAACATCCAGCAACTTCCTCAAACTCAAACAGTCTGAATCTCCTAAAACCATCTTTACCTGGTCTACTGCTCACCTGACTACCTGGAACAGCTTCATAAAGATATCCTTCATTCCCCCTCCTCCATCCTAACTCCCTTCAATTCAAAGATCTAGTCAGTCACATAGCCCACTGCTCAAACCTCTTCTCTCTGCTTCCACCTCTCATCTTGGCTTCCTTGCTTGTTTGTAGTCATGCTCCTGCTCCAGGCTCTTCACTACCTAAGCCCTTCTGTGTGGTAAGGTAATAAATACCATGTTGATCTTTCTAACTCAAAAGTAGGATCCTGCCACCCAGCAACTTGCAAAACTTTCTGACTGATTTGCAGATAAAATTCAGTCTGAGCACAACAAATCAGGTCTCAGTACATGATTTTACTTCTAGTCTTTCCACTTGCTCTGTCATACTCTTCTGTACAGATAATCATCCATGACTCAGCCTAGAATTCTCTCCTTTCTAATCACATGCCTCTCCTTGTTCCTCCCATGACTCACTTGTCTGAACAGTTTTCCCCATTGGTCAAGACATTGGCATTGTGGGTCTTCCCTGACCCTCAACTGTCTCTCCTGAATGAATTTAGGGCCTTAACCTTTTAAGACTACTTTCAAGTATATAGCCATTATAAGTTTCTTCTTGCCTGGATAGATAGCTCAGCCTTACAATCAAAAAATACTGTTTCTTCTGATTATAAAAGTAACATACAGATATTCCTCAACTTATGACAGTGTTATACTACTGCCCAGAATCTGAGAAGACTACTACATGCTGCTAAGTGGACCCAGTGGGTTATAATAAAGAACAAAGACACAAAGGTGGAAGAGGGAAGGGTTGGATGAGAGAACTGGAGGTAGATATGGCAAAAATACATTGAATTTGTGAATGAAATTACCAAGAATGATTTTTAAAAGAAAATGTTTTAAGATATATTTCAATATTTTAAAAAATATGCATAGCTGAAGTTCAATGTCCATAAAGTTCTACTGGAATTCAGCCAAGCTCATTTCTGTATCTATGGCTGTTTTCACATCACAAAAGCAGAGCTTAGATAATTGTAATTAATGGAGTAATACCATCTACAAAGCCTAAAGTATCCACCACAAGACTCTTAAACAGAATAAAATATATAATGTTACTCTCTGACCTTTAACAGAAAACAGTAGGAAAATATTTTTCAGCTGCAAATACACATCACATGCAATGCCATGATTTATTTGTTATTCTCATATTATTAGACTCCAAATCTGTTTTCCATATTTAGCTACTGCTAATAGTGTTGGGTTAATATAATCTTCACTCTGTCTAACCTCTAATTCCTTGTCTATAACCTTGTGGCTTGCTCTTGTTTCTTCAAAAGCTAAGTTCTTAATAGTGGGTAGATTTAGTGGCCACCAACATTTCAAGTCTCTTGATATAGGTACTAAGCTGTTCCCTAGAAGACTTGCACCAATTGATGATAATATATTTCAATTTGCTCTTGACTCACCTGCAGTGTCTACTAACTCCCAGAACAGGAACTTTTTGTGCTATACAATTCCCATCATGTGCCCTGGTATGGGAGTCACAGCAAGCAAGTGAAGATCAAGCTGAGCTGTGGGAGGGGCTGTTTGTGCAGCCTATCTCCATACTGCAGAGCAATGGTTTTTAATTTAGAGAACTCAGGACTCTCAGTATGAGAAACCACCTTCTAACACATCAAGATTTGCTGTCCCATTGCTCCATTGTGAAACTGAAGCACAAATCCATGTGGGAGCATTGAAACGCATCAGCTTATAGTATTTTAGGAAAAGCATCAAAAAGTCTCTCTGAGACTACATTTATGGATTCCCAGGGATCTAGGAAGCATAGTTTGAGAACAATGCAGTAGAAGTATAAGGAAAGAAGTGGGCTGGGATATCGACAGCATTAACAGGCATTATATTAGGTGATAATATTTGGTGATCAGGGTCCATCACAAGAAACCACTCTGCTCTCCAGGTTTGTGGTCCTGGTGGGAGGTAAGAGGATGGTGGCTACATAGAGTTGAACTGAAGAAGTTCAACTTTCTGATAAGGAAATCAGAAAGCCTCTCAGGAAATGGGAGAGACTATCTGGAAACACAAGAGCTAGGAAGATACAGTGTGGTTTAGAATTGGATGCAAGAATACTAAGAAAGTTGGAGGAAAGGATGGAGTTAAGCTACCAGGAAGCACCACAGACACATCACAAAAATACATCTCATAACCACAAAGGGTAATGATATACTTCCCGAGGGAATTACAACAGTTAGGGAGTCTATTGCAAATAAATGGTGAGATAATTTGATTGGTATATTGTTCAGTTTGGAAAACAGCATACAGACAACTTTCCTTAATGTGTAATACTATAGGAATGTTCCCTGATATTTCCACCTTTCTATCTTAATATTCATTAACAAAATTACTGATTTCTTATGCTGTGGACACAAAATCCCACATGAAAAAAATTTTGAGGGAATTCTATTTTTTCATGCATAAAGATAGTCTCTTTTGAACAACAACAAAACACACACACACACAGACACACACACAGACACACACACACACACTCACACACACACACACACAAATGCACACGCACACGCACATGCACACGCACACGCACACACACACACTTAGTTATTTCTCCAGAGATGGAAACCATTTTTTCTTTGGTTACAATGCAAAGCAACAATATAGCAAGCCTCCTTTTTGGCAAGTGCTCTATAAACACAATGCCTCAGAGCTAGAGTTAGGGGTTAAGAGTGTAGCTAAGTTTAACAAGACCTTAAGTTTAACTCCCAGAACCATAAACCAGCACTGAGGCCCACAAGCTGACTCTGCCACTTCGTACCCTGCACATTTTATAAACCAGTTTTTCTCAACCTGTCTCTACCTTAAACAGTAATATTGATTTTATAAACTTATAATGATTAAATGAGTAATCTATGTGAGTACCTAGATAGCACCTGACAGACATTAACAGTTAACAAATGTCAGATGGTATCTTTAATTTTTTTATATTCATGTGTGCCTTCTCATTAATATTATTAAGTATTAATTGCTTATGAAACCACTGGATGGAGGACATACTGTAATTCTTGTAGGAATAAAGTAAATGCTAGTATACCCATCATAGGTAACAAAGATGTACTTATGATTTGAGGAGCTGATAATAAATACCCATAAATGATTTCAGAAATGATTGAAATATTGAAAATATAAGGCAGTTTAATTTTAGCATAAACATCAACAATCTACCTTTTAAAATCATGAACTAAAATATACTTTGGGAAAAAGTTTCAAAAACATGTCTTAATACCTCATTTTTGTTCTTCAATTTTTCACTAATCCTCTAGAATAAACTCTAATTGTTTGAAATGTGTTTTACTTTTTTGGCATTTCTGAAGGGCCCACTACCCAGCTTTCAAGTCATTCACACACAAAGGCTTATTCTTAGTTATGAATGCCTGCCCTTAGCTTGGCTTGTTTCTTGCTAGCTCTTCTTTTTTTTTAATTTGCTGCTCTATTTTTTACTTTTTTATTAATTTATTCCAATCCCAGTTCCCTCTCCCTCCTCTCCTCCTGCTCCCCCCCCCCACTTCTTCCCTCCACCTGTCATCTGTTCCTCAGATAGGGCAAGACCTCCCCTAGGAAATCTAATAAGTCTGTCCCATCATCTCTTTGAGGCAGGACCAAAGCACCTCTCCACCCCTCACACTCCTGTGTCTAGGCTGAGCAAGGTATCGTCCCGTATAGAATGGGCTCCACTAAGTCAGTTTGTGCATTAGAGTTAGATCTTGGACCCACTGCCAGCGGCCTCAGAGATCACTGACTCTGGTCTGACAAATGGGGAACCTACATAAAACCAAACTAAACTCCCTTAATGCAGGTGACAATGGTGCAGCTAGCCTTTCTTAATTTTAAACTATCCCCTCTAACTTTTGCCTCTGGGCTTTTATCTTTCTCTTCTTTAAATCTTGCTTTCATTCTTACTCCATGGTTAGCTGAATGGCTGGCCCCTGATGTTCTCCTTTCCTTGTTCTCTTGCTGCTCCTCTTTCTCTCCTTTTGGTTCTCCTTCTGTTTATGCTCTCTGCCTGCCAGCCCTGCCTATCCTTGCTCCTGCCCCACCACTGGCCAGCCATTCAGCTCTTAGTAGACCATCACGTGCTTTAGATGAGCAAAGAATCACAGCTTCACAGAGTTAAACAAATGCAGCATAAACAAAAGTCACACACCTTAAAATAATATTCTACCACAGATTATTGTATATATAAATACAAATGTATTCTCTATGATGAATGGTTATTTCATGTATGAAATTAATTCTATCGCATATTTTCATATGGACCGTAAGCATACTTATTATGCAAGATTAAAATGTACAAATGTAGCAAATGTCAAGGTGTTATGCAAAGTTTAAATCTTCACATTTGGATTATGTGGCAAATCCAACAGCATTGTCCAATTTGTCCCATTACTTTTGGAGATCTGTGTATGAGAACAGAGTGTTACATTTGGGACATGTAGTTCACTTGGGCTGGAGACTGTAGTTTTAACTAGGGTGGCATGCACACATTCCTTTTTATTCGTGTCTATGTCATCCCTCACCAATGATGGTGAACACAAGGAAGCAGATGCATGCTGTAATTATCAGAACTACACCACGAGTGCTGACACAAAAATCTCAATCAATTTTTGCAGTCATCTTTTGCTTGTTCTTCTCAATGCCAATAATTTTCCTAGTAAGTCTGATTAAAAGCCCATCATTCCATGCACGCAAAGGATCACATTGAGAGAATACCAGGCCTTTGCTGACAGGTGAATTATCTGCATCCCTCTACAGAAACATCAGCATCAAATTAATAGGAATTTCAGCCTACTGCCACTCTGATTCTAACTGTGCTGCTAAGTATTTTTGTTATCAACCATGAACACTTCAGGGTCAAAATGAAGATGCCATCTGAATTTTCTATTTTTCAGATGTAGCTGGATATTGATTTTCTAAATTTTTCTTGAAACCATATCTTTTCTGTCAAGCAATTCAAAATGCCTCCCAAGTTAAGAAAATTGTCTAAGTAAACAAAGAAAAATCCCTCGGCTCCTAAAATACCTTTTGACTTGAGAGTTTTTAAATTGTCTAACTAAATTGGGAATTTTAGAAATGTTCCATTCAGACAAATTAGGAAAGTAACTTTAATCTTTTCTCACATGCACAATTAACCAATGGTGGTTGTTCTAAAATTTGAGTGTTTGCAATAATAAAGTTATTTCTTTTTTAAGTAAACAGATCTAATCTACTCCATAAGACCTTATTCATAGATGTTCTTATGAACATGATTTGAACAACCATTCTAATGGATATAAAAAAGTGTCTGAAAATCTTAATGCAACAAATTAACATCATTAAATGAGAAAAATGAGAGGGATATACACAATTCAGGAATAAAAGGCAGAGCGGGTAAAATCAAAACGAAGACATGTCTAGAGGTCTGCATTTGTAATTTATCTATGTAAAGATAACAAAAAAGTAACAGGGCAATGAAAATACATATTGCTGTATAAGGAACCTCTGTGACAATCATCCAGGAAGCAAGGGATCTGTGTTTCACCACCCCCACCTTGCATCAAGTCTGTGTACATTCCCTAACATGGTAGAAGCTGGCTCTCTGGACTACTCTATACTTTCCTACCTTCTAGAGAATAAGGTAATACCTTCCACAAGACATCATCATGGAGGGAAGTCAGCATCTTCCCACAACATTGAAGAGGTGGCTTCTACAGTCTCATCTAATTCTGTGATTCAGAGCCACAGATCCATTAATTTAAGAAACACTGAATACTTGCTATCTGAGTGCACTTGCAAGGTACAAGGACTAGCCAAATCTAGCTTCGGATGTGGAACATTTCACACAATGGTTTAAAGTTAGATCTTCTTAGTGAGAAGACTATGATAGTCATGATTTTACTGAAAAAGCGGAGAACAATATTGCTCACACTGTTGGAGAAATGCATGTTTCCTCCTTATTAAGGCTTATTAAGGCAATAATTTACTTCTCCATTGAAGACCGATTGTTCTTCCTTCCTTAGACATATAAACACTACTGGGAAAATTAAACCATTATAGAAGGAGTGCCCTTAAAATCAAAAACACCAATGATAGTTTATGCTGGAGAAGATGTGGAGAAAGGGGGCCACTCTTCCATTGCTGGTGGAAGTGCAAACTCTACAGCCACTTTGGAAATCAGTATGGTGTTTCCTCAGGAAAATGGGAATCAGTCTACGACAAGATCCAGCAATTCCACTCTTAGGCATATACCCCAAAGATGCACATTCATAAACAAGGACATCTGTTCAACCATGTTCATAGCAGCATTATTTGTAACAGCCAGAACCTAGAAGCAACCTAGATGCCCCTCAACTGAAGAATGGATGGAGAAAATGGGGTACATTTACACAATGGAGTACTACTCACTGGAAAAAAAACAAAACAAAACAAAACAAAACAATGGAATCTTGAAATTCACAGGCAAATGTATAGAACTAGAAGAAACCATCCCAAGTAAGGTAACACAGTCACAAAAAGACAAACAAGTTATGTACTCACTCATATATGGATTTTAGACATAGAGCAAAGGATTACCAGACTGTTACAATAAATCTTTCTGCCCAAAGCTGCCTGAGCCCCAATGCCATGTGTGAGCTTTACACCAGCCGCCTGCCTGAGTTAGGACCCAAATGAATACATAGAAACTTGTATTAGGTACAATGCTGCTTGGCCAATGACTAGGACCTTTCATCTGTTAGCTCAGTCTTAACTATCATAAATCTATATATTTTATAAGACTTATCTTATCGGACGCCTTATTGGCGTCCCTCCTTGCCGGTGGATCACATCGTGCCGCTGGAGCAGGAGCGGAGGGAAAAAGAGGCCCTTCCTGTTTCTCCTTCACTTAAATATGAGTCTCCTTGCTATGTCACTTCCTGCCTGGATCAGCACTTCTCTACTACATTTCTCAGAATCCTCTTTGACTCCTAGTCCTGTCTACTTGCTGTCTCATTGGCCAAACAGTATTTTATTCAACAATCAATAAGATAAACATACACAGAAGTACTTTCCCCATCACCAGACTACAATCCACACTGCCAGAGAAGCTAGGAAACAAGGAGGACCCTAAGAGAGATATATGTGGTCCCCCGGAGAAGGGGATAGGGACAAGATCTCCTGAGCTAATTGGGAACATGGGAGGAGGGGAGAGGGAGTTAGGAGAAAAAGAAGGGGAGAAGAGGAGGGGAGAGGATGACATGAGGGAGCAGGAAGATTAAGTCAGGGGAAGAACAGAGGAGAGCAAGAAAAGAGATACCATAATAGAGGGAGCCATTATAGGTTTAAAGAGAAATCTGGCACTTGGGAAATGTCCAGAGATCTACAAGGATGACCCCAACTAACAATCTAAGCAATAGTGGAGAGGCTACCTTAAATGCCCTTCTCTGATAATGAGATTGATGACTACCTTATATGCCATCCTAAAGATGTCATCCTCCAATAGCTGATGGAAGCAGAAGCAGACACCCACAACTAAACACTGAACTGAACTCTGGAATCCAGTTGCAGAAAGGGAGGAGTGATGAGCAAAGGGGTCAAGACCAGGCTGGAAAAACCCACAGAAACAGCTGACCTGTACAAGGGGGAGCTCATGGACCCCAGACTGACAGCTGAGAAACCAGCATAAGGACTGTCCCAGAACCCCTGAATATGGATGTCGGCTTGGAGGTCTGGTTAATCTATGGGGCTTTTAGTAGTGGATAAGTATTTATGCCTAGTACATGAATGGACTTGGGAGCCCACTCCACATAGAGGGATACTCTGTCAACCTAGACACACAGGGGAGGGGTCTAGGCCCTGCTCCAAATGGTATGACAGACTTTGAAGATCCCCCATAGAAGGACTTACCTTCCCTGGGGAACAAAAAGGGTTGGGATAAGGGATAGGTGGGGGGCAGGGGAGGAGGGGAGGGAGAGGGAACTTGGATTGACATATAAAACAAGCTTGTTTCTAATGTAAATAAAAAAAGAAAGGTGCGCCCTATTTCTCTTCTTCTTCCCCATCTCTTCTTCCTCTTTCTCCTCTATCCCTGCCTCCCTGACTTTTAACAAAATATTTCTTTTCTTCCCTGTCAATAGAACCAAACCCTCTACTATGTGAAGAATGAATGACAGATATTTAGAGCCACCCCACACCTTTTCCCATCTACGGGAGAAGCTGATAGCGTTTGGCCTAACTTATAAAACAACTCTGATTAAGCTACAGATGAGCTGAGCTAACTGGCTCATGGATGAGCACATAATTAAATCAGGAAAAATAATAATAAAATGGAAAATCATAATTTAATAATCCCTGGGAAATGCAATGCCACAGTCTTTTCTGCTAAGGTTTTCTGCAATGGTCTGCTCACCTGCCACTGAATGTATGGTGTGAGTCTAGAACAGGCTGGTGACCATCCTGCTAGCCATGAGTAGAGCTCACCCAGAAGTCAAGGAGCCAAAGCTCGGTAACAGTATACACTCACAGCATCTACACAAGATTTGTACTTTAAGATGCTTGAGGGGAAAAAAACATCAAAAGATTTGATTTTTTAAAATACCTAACAAGAGTCTTGCTCTAATGAGATATGAACTAAGGATATGAAATTGTACCATCTCTTCTTCTGCCAACTGAGAAGACAGACTATTTAAAATCATTTACCTCCAACACATTTGATGCAAATATCATGGAATGAATGTCAGGTTGAGCCTCAAATGATTTTACCTATCTTCATCATTTAATACAGGACTGGTTAACTACAATTATTACCTGCACCTGTCATCACTTTAGACTATCTATCACTATCGCACAGTGGAAATAAATGACAAAGAAGGAGTACCACTATAAACTCTGAGTGTGACAGTTTTTCAAGATGACAAACACAATACATTTTATCTTCTTTAGGCAGACAGTCCCACACAATGACTAATCCCCAAATTAGTTTAAAATCAACAGACCTTCTTAAGTCTGAGTACAGAGTTGAAGTTTAGGCTGACTATGTTATGTTTTTAACTAATCAGCATGTCTAGACTGCTTGAGCAAACCAAAAGACACAACTGCACTGTTGAACACCTCCTTTACTAATATCAGGATGAAGCAATGCCCATTCACTTGTCAGCCTTCCTCCGGCATGTGCCTCATATTTTGCAGCATCCCAGAGACCCTGAATGACCTATGACATTGCATCTTGCATAGCACAAGCTGGCATGATAAACATATTTTCATAGTGTTTGGTTTTGTTCCCTAGACATTGACTATTTCTGAGTTCTATGTTTAGACCTCTGCTGATGAGTCCTCTCTATACTGATTCTACAGCTCCATACTCCCCAAATCAGGCAGTAACTGGCTGTACCCTTACCCCAATGAGAAGCATTGACAAGTATGAGGCAAGAGAGTGATCTCAAGCCCCAGATCTTGAGGATCAGAAGTGGGAACATTTGACTCTGACATGCAGCTGTGTTCTGGAGGTTCTATCCACTCACCCATTCTTCTGTAGAGAGAAAATGGGGCTAGATAGGAGGGATAGCCTCTAATGTCCTCTAATGAAATTCAACAATAATGGAACATTTTCATGTAGTTAGCAAACAAGATGCTGAATGAACCTAACACAAAGAAATGGTAACACTGTGAAGTGACTGAAGCATCAGTTACTTTGAATGATTACTGTGCATACGGAGTGCTACCTGCCCCCGTGAATATATACAATTTCCTGGTGTTAATTCAAATAATACACTTTTGAACTTCCTTGTGCAACCTCAACAACCTTGACCTAGACTTTTAAAGGAAAAGAACTCTGTCTTAAAGATCTTCTTATCTTTCAACAAGTCAAACACCACAATGTAAGTTGAAATGGGCACTATTGAACTGAAAATGCAAAAAGCAAACAAATAGCAAAATAAAAAACACAACTCTTAGAAAAAAGAAAGAAAATAGGACTCCAAATTTAAAATATAAGTAAGATATTGGGACATTTAAAAGTCCACCAGTTCGAAGATAAAGCAAATGTGGTACATTTACACAGTGGAATACTACACAGTGGAAAAAACAATGGAATCTTGAAATTCGAAAGCAAATGGATGGAACTAGAAGAAACCATCCTGAGTGAGGTAACCCAGTCGCAAAAAGACAAACATGGTATCTACTCACTCATGTATAGATATTAGACATAGAGCAAAGGATTACCAGACTACAGTCCACACTGCCAGAGAAGCTAGGAAACAAGGAAAACCCTAAGAGCGACATACATGGTCCCCCAGAGAAGGGGAAAGGGACAAGATCTCCTGAGCTAATTGGGAGCATGGTGGAGGGGAGAGGGAGTTAGAAGAAAGAGAAGGGGAGAAGAGGAGGGAAGAGGAGGAGATGAGGGAGCAAGAAGATTAAATCAGGGGAAGAACAGAGGAGAGCAAGAAAAGAAATACCATAATAGAGGGAGCCATTATAGGTTTAAAGAGAAATCTGGCACTTGGGAAATGTCCAGAGATCTACAGGGATGAACCCAACTAACAATCTAAGCAATAGTGAAGAGGTTACCTTCTCCAATAATGAGATTGATGACTACCTTATATGTCATCCTAGAGCCTTTATCCAGTAGTTGATGGAAGTAGAAGCAGACACCCACAGTTAAACACTGATCTGAATCCAGTTAGGAGGCCTGGGCAATCTATGGAGCCTCTGGTAGTAGAACCAGTATTTATCCCTAGTATAGGAATGGACTTTGGGAGTCCATTTCACATAGACTGATATTCTCTCAGCCTAGACGCACAGGGGAGTGCCTAGGCTCTGCTCCAAATGATATGACAAACTTTGAAGATCCCCCATGGAAGGCCTCACCCTCCCTGGGGTGCAGAAAGGGTACAGGATAGGAGGTGGGTGGGGGCGGGAGAGGCAGGGAAGGAAGAGAAGGAGTGGGAACTGGGATTGACATGTAAAGCAAGATTGCTTCTAATTTAAATAAAAAAGATAAAAACTAAAAGTCGATGAGTTCTCAAAACTACATCTTGCTGCCTGTGAATTGCCACCTTTGTAAGTTTTATGTTTTGCTTTGTTCTGTTGTTTTGTCTGTTTATTTTTAACGTGCTACATGATGCTATCATTAAAATTCTAGTGACAGAACACAATGAGATCAATCCCTTGCCTCACACTTAACAATTTTTCTTCATCATCCACAAAATAAGCTAAAGAGAACCCTCTTTTCCATGCACACCTGGTCTTCCAAGCTCTGGTCATGGCTTCCTTGTCTTCTTTTTCATGATCTCAACTACCTTCTCCCATACCAATGCTGCAACCATGCAGAATCCTTACCACTATCCTCATCTCCTTCACACTACATAGGTCCTGAGGTCCTCATGCGTGCCCCAAGCTATCTTCTCACCTCTGAGAGACCCATTGCCAACAATATCTGGTACAATTCCTTCCCTGACCCTTCCTTTCTTCCAACTGTATTTTTATAAGGACCTCTACTAAACCCTTATACACTCATTAGATTGTTTAATTGCCTATTCTCCTGTAGTTTGAAACTTACTTTGAAATAGTACATTCCTCTTCTAAGAATAATATACACAAATACTCATATTTTAGAGAGACGATAAAGAGAAAGAACATATGGAGAAATATTAATAAGTGGCAAATCTAGATGAAGACTTTCTATAGATTTGAAGCTTTCTAAAGTAAAAAAAAAAATGTGGTAAAGGATTGTTGCTTCACCTGTGCTTCTAGAGTCTAGAAACCGTCTCACATCCACTGTTGGGCCGACTCAATCTAACCCAGTTCCTCACTCAGGGTTACTCTTTTAACCATGAGTGAACTAGCAAGTGAGAGGAATGACACTTTAACTTCTTTTGGTTATTGGGTAAGAATGAACTTACTTCTTACTCCAGTGGTTGTAAACATCTGTTCAGTGGAAATAGAAGGGATTCTGGCTCAAGTTTGAAGGAAAGGCTTAGCCTCATGATGGAGGATTAGATGTCCAAAAGACTGGGATTTCAAATCTGCTGATACCCTATCTTTCTAAAATATAGAAGGTGCTAGATATGGTGAAGTTTGAGAAACTGCCCCACCTCTGGTGAACATCAGCTACAAAATTCATTCTTGCCCACAATTCAAGAAAGAATTCATTGTTGTAATTTTAAGTAAGATTTTGTGATCTTTATATTCATAAACATGGCCCTGTCTTTGGAATTTTATTTGTTATATGGTATAAATATTTATAGTACAATTATCCATCATTCAATTTTATCGAGTTTATTTTGAACTTTAAAAGGGTATTGCATTCATTTATTGGTGGAAGTGGACATATGTGTGCCATGGTGTACTATGGAAGTCAGGGGACAACTTTTGGGAGAGAATCAGTTCTCTTCCTCTACCAAGTGGGTCCCAGGTGGAGGAAGAAAATTGAACTTGGGTCATTAGTCTTTATTGAAAAGCCTTTTCCCCACTGAGCCATCTAACTTGTGAAATTTTTAATAATTACCTATGACTAAGGTAGGTGCCTATCAATAGCCTTCTAGTTGAACTTCTCCCCCAGCTCCTACTTTCTTGATTTGTATCAGAATAGTGGGCTTTTTAAAGAAGTACACAACACTAGGTGCATGTTTCAGCTGTGATACCTCTATGAGGGAATCAGATTATCCCACTGTACACTGGAGACAGCACTTCCTTATTATGACTTCTCTTGCAAGTATCTTTTCTGTTTCACCTTTCCCCTGTCCCTTTGGAGTTGGAGGCCCTGGGTGCTCCCTCTAGAGTCTCCTCTGTGGTTTTCTCTGACCCTCATTCCTTATATTGCTTTACTAGATAAACTCTTTATTCGCTTTAGTGTCACCTTTAAGTCAACGAAAGTGGCACTAAGGTCACACAAAATATCATATGGAAAAATTAGACACTGCCTGAGGTGACAACATCTACTCCAGTCTGTTTCAAAGTCTAAAGGGGAAAAAAATCAAATTGTGTCCTTACTTTGAAAAAGAAGCCACACCATAGTCTCAGATATGAAAAATCCATTCTCAAGTTGAAGAAGCCTCAGGGTAGCCACCAAATGAAACACTCAGATTAATTGACAGCAGCGGCAATATGTTTTTTTAAGCTAGTTGTTTCACAGAACAAATGGGGTGTCCGGTTTACAGCGTAAGCAGACTTTGTGTTGACAATGAGCTATGGTGCTTTTAAGAGGAGCAACTCATGAAAAATGAGTTGCCTCAGGACTCAGTCAAGGCCAGCTTAATTTAAGTTTTCCTTTCCCACTTGGCTAGCCATTAAACTCAGGGAAAGTATCTTGGAATTGGATCAGAGAAAAAGACATTCTGGCCAACATCATAAAGCTTGTTATTTAAAGAGATGCTAAAAGGAACTACTTTCCCTTTAGGTTGCAGAAGCATGGAAAACCCAGGCTATTCTGTGCTTCTCAAAAAAAAAAAAAAATGCACTCTATTTAAGTGTAGCTTCGAAATAGTCAGCTTTAAGTAGAGCATATTTTATGGTCATTGAACCTCCTGAGCTGCCATACAGAGCACAAAAAAAAAATTACAGACTTTCTTTTCAGTGGAGCATTAAATGGTGCCCTGAATAGCAATTTACTATAAGACCAAATATATGTGGCACATCCTGAGTATGTTAACCTAACAGGACAGCCTCCTGGAACAGAAACAAAAAGTCGTTTTGTTTATAGAAATCACCTTAGTTTTACCAAGGGAGCTGAAAGTAATTAGTTTAGGACCTTTGGAAGCAAAGAATAATGAACATTCTTGGAACAGTAAGTAGTTAAGTTTAATTATTTTTTTGTCAATCTCTTGCATGTAGCATTGGGGATCCATGGGCTTGCTGTTCTTTTTAACTAGAACATTCCCCATGTTTATTGTTGCTTATCTAACAACCTGTTTGCCTTCCAGTCTCAATATCAATTCTACCCTTGCAGGAGGCCCTCTACCCACATCAGCCAAGAGTAACTCCTCTTTCTTGTGGATGCCTTTGTCTCTTTCCACCCCCCTTTCTTGGATGCAGCATCACACCATATAAACACCCAGGAGTGACCACCTCACATTTTCCGTAGATTGCTCAGTGGAAAGCGAGGCCTGTCTTGTTCATTTTGTGCTTCTCCTCTGACAGTATAATCTTTCAACTTCAAGAAAAAGCTGCAGCAAGCGATAAACAGCAAAACAAAGTAAAATCAGTGGTTTGAAATTCATTGAAGTGACCTATCTTCTGAAAATCTGAATTTCAAAACACTGATTTTGGCCACTTCAATGTTTTCAGTTACTAAATTCCTTAAAAGGGAAATCTTTAAAATAAAAATGTGGTTAAGCAGATGGTGCCGTGGGTAATGGTGCTTGCTGTGCATGATTGAAGACCTGAGTTCTGATCCCCAGCATCTATACACAGGCTGCATGCATGTTCCTGTAACTCCAACATGGGGGCAGGGTGGAGGCAGGCGAATCTGGAGAGCCTATTTGCCAGCCGGCCTATAAAAGAGCCAGCTTCTGATTCATTGAAAGACCTTGTCTCATAGCAACAAGGCAGTGAGCAAGAGAAGATATCCAACATCCTGTTCTGGCCTTTACATGTGCACACATGGGAGTATGCACCCACAAACTCACGTGGGTGTATCATACAGCCCCTACACACACACACACACACACACACATATACACAAGAAGAGAAATGTGCCCACCAAGCCAATGTGACATTATATAATAAAAGTCCCATTTGAGCCAAATGCTTAATACAAATAAAATATTTAATGTATGTTCCAAATATTTCTTTCTAAATAGTCTGAATTTTTGATGAATCACCCAGGGATTCCAGAAGTCAATACAATATGCTCATGGCCTACACTGCAGACAAGTAAAGCATCTTCTATCTTACAAAGTAAATATCCCTGTACGTAGCCTTTACTTCACATATGCAGAACATGAGGGATGAGAGAGAAGCGCCTATTCTAAAGGGCTGTCAGCTGAGACCTTACTGTTACACGCTGAGGATTTCTGTTTTTCCCAAAAGCAATTGCTTCCCTTGCTATAGAAAGCATTTAGGGGTACACAGGAAAGCAAAGTTACTTATAAGCCATTATGTATTTTCTTTCCCATTCTATCTTATTTATACCTTACCTCATATCAAAAGAAGAGTGAATATTCTACAGTAGGCAATTACACTTCCATAATCAATATTGGTTATAATGAAAATTCACATAGGACCAAGACAGCTCTTGCCTGCTTCAGTGTTGGGAGGATCATCTAAATAGGAGCAATATGAGAAAATGGCTTCATATTGATCAGCAACAGCCACTTTCTTCCTCTATCACTTAGAATCCAGAGTGCTTTAGATCACATTTCCATGTTACAAACTTCAAGTATGTATTTTTGTTGAAAGCTGAAACTGGAAAGCAGCACTTTTATATAATTTAGTTGTTGAACTTTGTATCAGTTCTGTGATGGCCTCACGCATGCGCAGATCCCTCCTGGGTTGGTTATACCCCGGGCCTTAAGGACCTGCACACCAGAATACACTATGCTACAGCATACTTAGGGCAAACATCCATGCTGAAAAACAAGAAGTCCCTATTGCTGACTGTGATGGGACAGGGCTCTCTTTCCATAGGATCAAGTGCCCTGTCTAGATAGGATGAGACTGCTGCGTCCAGTTTGTGTGGGAAGCTCTGGGACACAGCACAAGGAAAGATCATGTCAACTAGGTTGGATTCCCAGTTCCACCAGTTACTGGAGGCTGGAAAACACTTAACTTCTCAGAGATGCAAAAGACCCCACACCAGATTGCTCCTAATATTATGTAGCCAAAATGAGACCATGTTAAAGAAAGCAGTCTCGGCAGCAAATGTGGCTGCCTCATTTGCACCCAGTCTTCACGACTCACAAGTATTTTAAGGAAAAAGACTTCAGAGGTACTGCCTGGGTATTGTGGGATGTTTGCCTACAGACCAAAGTTTCACTGTTTCCCAATGGCGGCTTCAAAAGCATTAACTGTTGTAGAATAAAAAATCAAATGTGTGGTGTGATTCAGGGAGGTGAGGAGAGCCTGATATCCATGACAAATCCTTTCCACATGCTGGCAAATGCCAACAAGGCTACAGCAGAGAGGGTTTTAATAAGTCAATGATGTGCAGGGCCAAACCCCATCCAGGCAGCTTAATTATGTGTACTTCTGACCCTCTATTCAAACCTAAATCTTATGCCAGTGCCCTGAAGACAGACAAGGGGGTGTCCTGAAGACAGACATGGGGGTTCCCTGAAGACAGAAATGGGGATCATTAGACCCCTTTAGTGATTTCTCTTCCTAATACAGCCACACTGAATATACCATCTTTCTCTGATCTTCGCAATTACATTTTTAAAATTTGGATATTGGGGATTCTGGGTGAGTCTAGCTTGTTGGGGCTGCCAGAGTGACCAAGTGAAGTGTTTTTTTCCCCTGAAAACTTGGGTGACAAGGGAGGTGGAATAAGAGGAGAGCAGGGTAAAATTTAAGAGGAGTGCTTGATAACCCAAAAGAATGATACTGATAGTGGAATGTATGGCTCAGAATGGACCTGCACAAGAAACCCATTAGCAAGTAAATATAGGAGAGTCTCTAGGCATCACCCCAAATCTGCTATTCACTAACTCTTTTATATTATATAACCACCAAGCCTCAGTTTCTACAGTTAGAAAATAGGCATTAAGATTGCTTTCCTCATAATGCCGTTAAAATGAGATTATGCATTGTCAGTTCCATGGCACAGTGCCTAGCATAGCTCAGTCTCCCATAAGTCAGTCATGCAGCATTATCACCGGTACAAACAGTGATGAAAATATATTAAAACAGAGTAAACACTGTGGAAATCACAGAGTTCCTTTTAGAGGATTTGTATGCCTTTCCTTTGCCCTCTCAGCTGGTTAGGCCTCCATTTGTAAGCCGTATTGAATTTGAGTGCATGCATGCTGTATGCAGACAACCTTCTTACTTCAAAAGAACTTTCTGGTGAAAGAGAAATAACATACCATCTCTTAATTCTAGTTAGGAGAACCTATTATGCATGGCTGCTTGGAGGTGTCATGCCACACCCTTTTTATGAGGCTGCCCCTCTCTGGATTAGCTCATGACACAAAGGTCTGACTTGTTTCCTGTCTCCCTTCCAGTCTGCAAGGGTTGCTGTTCTGACTGTGCTGTTGGGAGAGCCCTGAGTGCCAAACCCAGGGTAGAAGCCTCCAGTAGCATCCACCTGAAAGCCAAACCACAGCCCGAGGGTAATTAAGAATGTGTGGCCACACTTTTTGATTTGCAAACATTCCTGCGCCAAAGCCAAGTCAGTAAAATATCAAATTGTTCTGTTGTCAGTGGGAAATGTCAGCCACATAGCAATGACAGGGAGACAAAAACCTGGAAAATTCTAACACCGTCTGACTGTAACAGTCCATTTGGATTTAAAAACAAATAGGGACTTTTTTTTTTTTTTGTATGTCATTTTTCAAACCAGAACTACTTAAAGGACCACAAACAACTCAATTATAATGACAATGCTGAAACTTTTATCTTTCAAGGCTTAGACCTTGTATAATTAAATGTAAATAAAATCAGGTACTTTCCTCTCAATTTACTGCATCATAACTGTTATTCAAAAACATTTCTTTTGTGCAGCAAAAGATGGCATTTTAGAAACATTTCAAATGAACCCCAAACCTCTCCGCCATTACGTTCCATAAATGCATTTTCTTAATTTTTTTCTGCCCTGGCATTTGCATATAAATGACTCTCCCAGGTCTGCTCTGTGAATTGAAGTAAATAATGTAATTAGAAATCATCTACAGGTGTATAGCTGAGATGCTTAATAGTGTTTTTGTTGTTTGAGGGAGCTTTCTGTACCCTTGGATTTGTTTAGGTTTTCCTACCTTTCCTCCGGTTCTATTCTCTTTTGTGTGACTGAAAACAACAGACCCCTGGAGACTTATCAAGGACGCCATTGTGCGTTATACTGGGTAACTTGAACTCCTTAGGCTTGATCAAAAACAAAAACAACAATGAAGAGAATGACATATTCTCTGAGACGTGATGAAAGCTAGAACATTAGGAAGTTTTTGTACTGAACAGAAGAATAAATAAACATAAGTAATAAGCTAGCATCTGTTCTTGGGATGAAACCCAGCAAAGCGGAAGCAGCCACTTCAGACCTGAGTGCAGCCCTCTTCCCTCCCAGAAACTTTTCTCTTTTATACACTCACTCTGACAACCCCATTGTTTCAAAGCTGTCCTTAAATGCCACCAGTCTCCATGAAACCATTTCAGCTAAAATAACTTCTTTTCTCCCTCAAACTTGCCTGTGGTGCTTTCACTATCAGCATCTATCATCTGGGGAGTTAATTAATCATCTAGAGCCTTGATGTTGTGATTGCAGTTACTTAATTGCTCCATGGACCTAACAGGGTCATTTTGTCCTTCCATGCATTATACATTATAAACTTCGAGCAGCCAAGAGTGTCTCTTACATTTCTTTCATGTCCTTGGCAGTGCCAAGCACAGAGCAGGCAAACAGAATGGACTCTAGCCTGCTAGACCACAGCCATTCTGTTGCTATGGCAACTTGGTTCCTCTAAATCATATGAGACCCATAACTGTGGCATTGATATTACTGAGTGGTCCTATTGAATCAGGTGAGAAGGAACTCATGTAGCTGTTACAAATTCCCTCAGTGAGTGAGTTCTTACAATGAAGTCAATGATTGAAGGGCTTGCATCTGAGCACTGTGTGGCACAAAGGCAACCATAATGGGCTGGGGTTCCAGGACAAGTTCATCCTAACCAGAACTGGACTAATAACTAGTCTGGAGTATGCATGCGTTTTCTCTTTTGTAAAGTGAGGATTAAAATACTGATAGGGTAGGGACTAGAGAGGTAGTTCAGACATTAAGAGCATCGACTGCACTTCCAGAAGATATGTGTTCAATTTCCAGCACCCAGTGACAGCTTACAATCATCTGTAACTCATAACTACAGTCCCAGAGGATCTGACATCCTCTTAATTCATCTGCAGACACATATGGTACACATCCATACATGCAGGCAAAACACTCATACATATAAAAATGGATGGGGCTATGGGAATAACTTCAGGGTTATTTTGCTGAAGCAGGCATGAGGGCTATAGCTTGGATCCCCAGAACTTCCCTAACCAGGTAAACACAGTTGCCTGTCTGTAATCCTAGCCTCTGAAAATTGAGTCAGGGCATCCTTAGCTAGCAAGAGTAGCTGTATCAGTGAGCTCTGGATTTGCCTGAGAGACTGCCTCACTGATTAATGATTCTGCTCATCATCTTCAGGCCTCCATATGCACCCGTACCACTCGTGGGTGCCCCACACATGTAAATGTTCATATACATACATGCATACACATTATGCACACACATGAAATGAACCACACACACATGAAAATAGAAGAAGAATAAAAGTAAAACAGTGATAGTAACAGTCACTCAACACTCATTATAGGCAGCCCTTGTGCTTTAACTTCTTCAACTCCTACAATCCTCACACCTACCTTATGAATGGGTGTGAAAACCTACAGGCATGGAAACTGAGATAGAGGCTAGCAACTTCCCAAAGGTTATATAACAACATAACACCACTGATCTGTGTCTGGGCAGGAAGATCTAACAGACCCCATCACTAAGGTTCTGTCTCTTATAGACTTAACCTCAAGTGGTTATTTTAAAGATGAACAAATGATAAGTTTAAAACTATCTGAATGTATTTCATCTTTGAACTTAATTTTAATGTGTAAAAGTCAGTTGACACAGAACAATCAATAAATGCCCACTGAGTTATCTTCATCCATAAGTCATGCTGTAAATTCAAAGTTCATAAAACTAATTTAGACAAAAAGTAACCAGATAATAATTTAGTATTACCACACAGTCTCTACCCAGAGGAAAGTTTTCAGTATTATGAAAATATATACATGTATAAAAATTTGAGCAAACCAGTACTAAAAGCAATGTTAAATGTTAGAGCCAAGGGTACCAACTACACACACAACACCTTTCTTTAGGCCAAGTCTTACCCCATATGGGATAAGGAAGTGTGCACAAGGTGATGTGGGTGTAAATACTGTGTAAGCCAGGCTGGCAGCACTGCACACAGCCTAAGCTTACAGGAGTCCAGCATTCAGGTGAGGTGCACTGCACATAACAAGTGTGTGTTGAGAAGCTCCAGTGGAACACTGTGGAAAAAGGCAGGCAAAGAGCAGGGCAGCACTCAGCAAAGACTTCACAAAGGAGGCCGCTTTGGCATTCTAAAATGAGGATATCAATAATTCACTTGGAAATCCATCCTCAAGCTCAGTTAGAAGAATAATGATACAAATCAGAAACACTAATAGTATTAATAATTAATCAGTCCCACCATGTGTTTTAGGAACTAGAATGTTCTATACATTAATAATTGATTCTTCAAACCCTCAGACTGGTGAGTTCAAGAAAAGCAGGTCTGTGAATACCACTTCAATCATCTCTCGGGTATTTCTTTACCTGGACTCGTTTTTGTGTGTGTTTCTATTGCCCAGTTATGGAAAGGATATGTGTTCATTCAGTCCTTCATCCATTCCATAAACATTTATTTAACATATAATCCAAACCCAGGGCTAGGACTCAGAGATGGAGCTGTCCGCAGTCCAACAACCAAGGCAACATGAAACATGTCTGTCTCTCAAGAAATAGATCCTGGAGTGGATTGTAGGGAGATGACCAATTATAAAAGGTACTCAGAAGAGAACATGGTCAATAGCAAGCAAAAGAAAGGAATGTTATAGAGGATTCCAGGAGAGCAAGTCATTTTCTGGCTGTCAAATCTA
This sequence comes from Cricetulus griseus, assembly GCF_003668045.3. Classification (NCBI taxonomy): domain Eukaryota; kingdom Metazoa; phylum Chordata; class Mammalia; order Rodentia; family Cricetidae; genus Cricetulus; species Cricetulus griseus. The sequence goes on along the minus strand of NC_048599.1, from coordinate 97,915,546 downwards.
ACACTAGGCTCCTCTGATGCACTACTGTTTCTAATGTTAGTTCATGTTTTTGTCTTGGAACTTCCTTTCCCTCATACTTGTACACACCATCTCTGGATGCTTTGCCTCTGACTTTCCATAGTCTCATCTCTTGTCTTTTCTTCCTTTTCCACATTTATTTTTAAAGAGGATGAATTTTCTTGTGTATTTTCATACACACTTCGCTTTGGCTTACCCTCTCCAACCAAATCCCTGCTCTCCCTAGCTCATCCCCACCCCCCATATTTCCCTTTCCACTTCAAGTCTTAAGTGTTCTGCTAGCCTTCCCCTCCCCCCTCCTTGATACCACTCTTTCCCATCGAATGGTTCTCTATTTAGTTTCTAGACCTCTGCCCATGTTCATTCACACATAACTAAACACATTTTTAAAAGAGTTACAGGCTGGGGCAAGAGAGAAAGCTCCAAGGGTAAAGTGCTTACTGCACAAGCATCAGGACCTGGTTTGATCCCCACAACTGATATAAAACAGCCGAGTATGGGTGGTGTGGTTGTAATCCTTGGGGTGGTTAGGCAAAAACAGGCAGATCGCTGGGTCTTGTGGATCAGCAGACCTACCATGCTTGGAAAAGCTCCAGGCCAATGAAAAACGTCTTCAAAAACGAGGACAGCATCTGAGGAATGACTCCTGGGGTTGATCTCTGACCTCCACAACATACCCATGTACATGTGTACCCATGGACACACACACACACACACACACACACACAGAAGCTAGGATTTACATATGACAAAGAACGTATAGCATTTGTATTTCTGAGCCTGGGTTATCTCAATATTTTCCAGCTCCATCCATTTTTTTTCCTACAAATTTCATGGTTATACCTTTTTTAGGTATAACCTTTTTTTAGGGGGAATAAAATTCCATCATGTATATGCACCACATTTTCACCATCCATTCATCTATTGGTGGATATTTAAGCTGATTCTATTTCCTTGCTGTTGTGAATAGAGCAGTCAGATATCAGGAAATGGCTTACTTTTGCTACCGCTCGTTCTTTTCACTAAGCACTTGCAATTCTGTGTTTGATTAAGCTCAAGACCATCTAACAATTAGTAGCACTGATCTCTACTGCACCACACATACAGGATATTGATGTTAGATGAGCAGTGATATAATGACGTCCATGGGGGGTATCTTTTATTCTTATCCTACAGGCTTAAGGTGTGGGATAATCTTTGACCATTCTCTTGCTCTTTATATAAAATAAATTGCTGCTGAAATATCTTGTCTATATTTCACTGGAAAAATATCATTTCTACTATATAAACATACTGTGCTAACTACTCTATCAAAGACTTTTAAAGTTGATCCATGTTGCTATCTCCCTCAGAACTGTAGTGTAAATCCCAATGCTAATAGCTTCTATCCACATCTGTAAGTCTAAAAGTTTTCCATTCAAGTGCACCCTGTAAATAATTACAAAGCAAAATGACATGAAACTATTTTATGAAATCTACCCCTGCTTGACTGCCACTAAATCCAATCTGTAGCCCACTATACACTGTCTTCTGGCTCTAGCATATCTCCTCTAAGCCATTAGAATCTCATCTCTTGATGTTCCTGACAGGGCTCTTTTGAGGCTTAGTGTGTCTTGCTTGTATCTGTTTCAACAGTATTGCTGATCTTATAACTGACCAGTGTTGCTGATCTCCTAATTGTGACTCAAAATTATTTTTAATTTTAAAATATAGAAGAGGTTTTGCCAAGTATTTGCCTTATGTGTACGTGTAATATTTATAATAATTAACATGCAGAGAATTTGGTTTCATTGTGTTTATTTCAAACAAAATTTGTTTTTGCTCTTCCTCTCTGCCACTCTCCTGTCCCTCTCCTGTCCTCTCCTCTCTTCTGTCTTTCCCACCTCTAGTAGCACCTTTCAATTTTTAATATCCCACGTGACCTTTTGACCTCTCCCACATCTTCCAATACCTCCTGTTTCCTTGCTCCATGGTCTCCTATCTAGTTTAGTATTCTATGCCTGCTCTCACACTACCTTATTTACATACATACAAACATTAAAAGTTATTATCTGCACTTGAGAGATAACATGTGATTTTTGCTTTTTGGAGTCTGGTTCACATAATTTAATATATTCCTGCAAATTTCATAATTTCATTGTTCTTCATGGTTGCTGACTCTCAAACCCTAACATATCTCTTTCTTCCATATCCAAATACTATTATATACTCTCCACTCTTGAGCTGCTGTCTCTTTTATGGAGCCATCCTTCAGCACTTTATAACATACAGTTTTTCATATATTACCTTGCAAGCGCTACATTTTGGATATTAGTAATACCCCCTTACATAAACTGGGGTACCAACAGCCTGATATAACCTGTGTAGGCATCTGTTACATGTGAATATTTCCTATCACAGAAGATTGGCTTAAGCATCAAATACTCAGTGCAGGATGTATAGAATTATTGTCACACAGTAGATGAATACAGGAAACAACCATTATTGTCTCTTAAGCTTTTAAAAGGGGAGCTTTTTACTGAATGTTTCACATCCATAACCCCCTGTATACTAGGTACACACAGAATATCTTATAGGTACACAATGAACTGACACTCTGGTGGACACTCTAGCAACTATGGAAAGTTTTTATTTTCAAGATTAGCTAGGCTTTTAAAAATTATTTGTTTGCTTGCTTTGCTGTGGTTGAACCAAACCTCCTCCGTTGGAAGGAATGGCTAGTGCTAATGACTTGCATAGTGTGGGACAATGAGAGTTGAAAATGTTCCATTCCTCTTTTTGCCAAATTTTCTGTAGACCAGTTATATATCTCAAGTGATGCAGAAAGTGCATTTTCTTTGAAAAACAAGAAAATCCAGAATTAGTTCTCTGACTTCCTTATCACATCACTATGTTCAGGTACATAGCTTGGGCCTGGATCTGAGGACCAGTTCACTTCAGAAACATTTGGGTGATGCTATTGCCAGCCAGGTTGAGAGACTTCACCAAATATTTCAACCTTTACCCTATTTTTTACATGTGATATCCAGAAGGCTCATCTTTTTTCCAAAGCTCAAAATAGTAAATGAAAAAAAATAGAAGGAACACACCAGTTATTAGACACCATAGTTTCCAGTAATATTTGCAGAACTCTTTTATTATTCAGAATTTAGATCATTATCTATGATATGAATGAAAACCAGTCAGATGGGAAATATTCGTAAACGAATTAAGCAATACAAAACACTCCAAGTACATCCTTACTTGGTATTAAATACTCATCACTCATGTAACAAAATCGTTAATGATCTGTTAACCATCATTAAGCATAATATATTTAAGAAATTCTTTCAGTTATTTTTAGTATCTGAATTGCATTTAGTCGCTAACGTTATCATCATTATATAACATAACCATGAGAAATCCACTGAGCAATATCTGAGCCATGAACGAACATCAGACAACAAATTAATTACATGTAAAAGCATTAGTGAGATGTGCAGTGAGGCTTCCAGAAGACAGAACCAGACAATCCGCTACTCAATTACCGTCTTCTGCTGCCGACTTTTCAAACTGTGGTAACACACGGTTCTCACTTCATTATTTCAAACTATTGTTGCTATTTGCTTTAAAATGTAAAATTTTCATTGCATGTATTTGTGATTACCTGTGTGGGGGTCTGTGCAGGTGAGTGCAGATGCCAACAGAGACATTGGATCCCTTGGATGTAGAGTTTGCTGCACTGACGTGAGTGCTAGGAACCTAACTCATCCTCTGAAAGGGTAGTGTCACTTAGCCACTGAGCCATCTCTCCAGTTGTTTTAAAGAAATTACTCTTTAAAGCAAAATCAGTTCCCAACAGTTACCAAACACATGTACAAATGTATCACACACATACATCTTCTCGAAAATATTACATTAGAAACGTATTTTTATTCCTTCCATGACCTTATTTAATAACACTGATAAGCTAGTTATAAAAATTGACCATTGGAAATAATTTAAAAATTTTTAAATTAATTTCCCTGGCAGAACTATCTGGTCAGTATTTCTTTTTCAGTACTTATATGCCCTGACTCATTCAGTAAGATCCCCTTGAGCTAGAAAACAAGGTGAAGAAACCACCAGATATAGATTCTTTTATTCTCCAAATATACCACTGTGTACTAACCATGAATTATTTGCAAGGGGTAGATTAAAATTCCAGTATCTCACTGGATTTTGATGCAATGTTTCATCTGTAGTTTTATAATGATCACTTGCTAAATGGTAATATTTTGTGTATATTGGAGTAAATTAAGCATATTATTAAATTACTTTCACTTGTTTCTTTTTATTTTGCTTTTTGATTAGGTTTGGTAATTTATGCTTTCAAGGACTTGGTTCATTTCATCTAAGCTGCTGGATTCATGTACATACAGATGTTCTTGGCACTTTCTCATTACACATTTAATGACTACGAGATTTACAGTAAGACCTACTTTTCATGTCTAATATTGGTCATTTTTGTCTTCTCTCTTTTTCCTTCTTAGTCTGACTAGAGGTTCATCAATTTAATTGACCTTTTCAGAGAGCTGGCTTTTGGCTTATTGATTTTTCTATTGTGTTTCTGTTTTCAATTGTATCGATCACTGTACTTTGTAGTTTCTTCCATTCTGCTTGCTTTGGTTTTAATATGCTCTTATTTTTTTCTAGTCTCTTAAGTTTAGATCAATTTAGGATATTTATTCTTTCCTAGATAAGCACTTAGCTCCCTAAAATTTACACATGCTGCTTCAACATTTTTGAATTACAAATGAGGCTTGCCCTTGCAGTTTACATTATATATTCCTATTTATCTCTGCTCTAAGAAGTGTGATGCTCTAGCAAAGCATTTTCTTTTCAACACATTAATAAAAGTTTAATGGCTGATGGGACCACTGGACTAAAAACACTCAGGCACTCAGAAAGCAGTAAGCAACAGCCTTGGGTAGTTTAGATTCCTCTAGTTCCAATTATGGAAAACTCAGGGTGTGTTTTAAGTTGACTTGAGGAAAAAATATACTTTATGAAATTGAATTTGAGTAAATTCAGTTCTTCAGTTCTGTGTCTAAGGACAGGGCACTAGGCTTTCTTTTGAGACAATCAGATTGCCATGTGTATGATATGAGCTACGGAGTCACCTTCTTTGATGTCTCACTTTCTTAGCTCAAGTTAGAGGCTGAAATATATCGTGGGAACTGAAAAGCCAGAGTTTTACTTTTCCCACTGGGCCATGCTCTCCCCACCAGTGTCTCCCCAGCAAGTAGAAAGGTCACAGGGAGGGTAAATAGGGGTGTGAAAGAATAGTTACTTGTTTTTTACTGGTTCCAAGTCCAAGCAAGTTAGAAAGAATACACTCCATAATATTTCTACTAATGTGTTTGTAATTCCCTGATAGAATGAACTTTTGCCAAGAAATCTGAGGAGTGAGCAGGTATCTTTAGGGAAGAGATCAGAATTCCACATACCATCATGCTACAGTACAAAGATTAGAAGGCAGGTAATTTGGAAGACAGGTCTAACTATGGAGTCACAAGTTCACCTTAAATCTCCTAATGACTAACCGACTAGATAAAGTTGTAATATGAGTGAGAAAGCCAAGTCACTTTAAGGAACCTTGAGCTTTGTATGTTTATACATTATTACATATTAAAGGCAAAGATGCATTTGAGCTAGCACTAATTAGGTGTTCAATGTAATAAAGTTAAACAAAATAGAACAAAGACTTTCTTCATTTTCAGTTACATAGAATGCATACTGATGTCTTTTCCTAAACAGAAGGATCTGTCCGCTTCTAGGTAGAGTTAGAAAGGTACATTGCTGTCTTATAAGCAATCCAAGCCAGGGTATTGAAGATGCAGAATGGAGATGGTACATCATATCCTACCTCCTGCTCTCTGAGGACTGAAGATGGAGAGTGGAGATGGCATGTCATGTTCTACCCCCTGCTCTCTGAACCACAAATGCATTTCCACTTCCTGAACTGTCAGATCCCATCTTTCCCACCAAATCACAGACCAGCAGCCTCTTTATCATTGTCAATAAGAGATATGGGTTTGACTTTCATCAGTTGAAGATTACATTTTTACAGAGGACTGTCTTTTAAATAAGTACTTTATAGGTCAGAAGCTATAAGGTTATCACCTCAAGAAAGTTAGTTGTGACCAAGGACATGCATAAATAGGTGAAATATTTGTGGGACAAGACTGACAACTTGAGTTGGGAACCCAGAACCTATGAGAAAGCAAGCCAGGTGTGGTAATGCACAGATCTCTCAGCCCCAAGGTCCTACACAAGCATAGGAGGCAAAGAAAGGAAAAATTCCCAGCTACCCTGGCTTACACAGCAGTGAATGACAAGGAATCTGTTTCAAATAAGGTAGAAGGTGAGAAATGACACCCAAGATTATCCTCTGATCTCCACATGCATGCTGTAGCTTGTGTGTCACCACACTCACACACACGAACAGTTATGCACATAAACCATAAATACACCAAGCGCACATGTGCACGCGCACACACAAACCACCATACACACAAAGGGCACATGTGCACACACATACTTTTAACTGTCATGCCACCTTTAACTGCCATGTACACTACAAATATTTTTTTGCCCACTCCATGGTTTGCCCTTTGAATTTGTCTGCAGTATCTGGACCTCTCATACTTACTTCCTAGGCAGTACCAACCACCATCAACTGTTTGTGACTTCCTGGATAGAATTAATTCTTCTTACTTCATATAGCATTGTGTGCATATCTCTGTGTGTAAAGTTACAATTATAAATTTTCCCTTGCTGGACCAGAAGTCGTAGTGGGATGTACACCAACCAGCCAAGCATCAATCACAGATATTATCTTTGGATGCACGCTCATTCATCCATCCTTCAAGAAATGGATGAATTTCTCAGAAGTGCCGTTTACTCTCACTATTACTTACACCGGCTTCCATTTTAGAGAAATCTAGTCCCATTTCTCAACTTTTTCTCCATAAAATTTCTCATTATCTTCTGCCTATGATTGTTCATGCCTGAGTGCTCCCTTCATTGTCCTTGGAAAATGTGACAGTTGCTGGTGCCCTCTGCCCTAGTTCTGTTGCTATGCTGAAAGCCACCCCCAATTCAGGTTGCCTGAAACAGTCATTTATTTTGCCCAGTGAGGGAAGGAGACAGGGAAGGCATTCTGGACTCCATACAGGCATGGTGATGTCTTAACTGAGGCCAGAGAGTCTTCTCCCAAGGTAGCTTCCTCATATGGCTGGCAAGCTGCCTACCTGTTAGCTGAGATATCAGCAGATCTGCTGCCCAGAAGCCCAGTGACATCTCCATTTGTGCCTCCAGTGCTGCTGGGCTTTCTCACCTGTGGAGTATGTGCTAAGTGCTCCAGTTCTAAATCACAAAGGTAGCTAGTCTCTTGAAGCTGGGGCCCACACATCAACCCAGCTACATCTATGCTACATTCTGTATGCCAAAGCGGTATAGAAGTCTGTGTACTCTGGAGAGAAGGGGCATAGACCTTCATTCTTCATCAGAGGAGGGCCAAGTCCTTGAAAGAATCTCTAATCTGCCAGAATCTTGTGTTCTAGATCTTTCCAAAATTCTTAGAAGGGATGTCAGTATGTGCTGCAAGCCAGACATGGTCTGTTCCCTGCAGAAATGAGGTTGCCTCTCTTTCTCCCTGAATCAGTGTCATTAGATTTCTTAGGATATGCAAATATAGAGATATACACAGTATGTGACTCATGTTCCCCATAGGTCCTCCAGCTTTTGCCAAAGAGCACAATGTTCACTCCTGAACTGAGAGCTAAGAATCTTCAACTCTGTGCCTACACAATTGTCTCCATCTATAATCTTTGTACCTCTAAAATTGAGCTCACATCAATATTTAATCATCCACTTTCAGTTTCTGCTTCATGGGAACGAATCACAGACTCTCTAGAATTTACTAAATTAGCATTTCTGCTGTGGCTTGTATGTGCTCCCTCAAATTCAAATTCACCTGTTAGAAGCATAAACCCTCACACAACAGTGTTAAAAACTGGGTCTTCTTAGAAGAGGTGATGTCATGGGGTCTCTGCTCTACACATAGATTAATGCCAATGCCAGTAAGGGAGTTTGAAGGGGAGACAATGTATCCCTGTTTGCCTTCTTCCCCTCTCACTTTGAAGACAACACCCTTGTCCTTTGCATGATGCTGCAATAAGGCACAACCTTGGAAAGAGAACTCAGGCTCTCTTCAACTGTGAAAAATAAATGTCTGTTCTTTATGAAGTACTCTGTCTATGTTATTTTGTTAGAGCAGCACACATGGACTAAGATAACTTCTTACTTCCACTTATAAGAACATAGTTTACCATATTATTCATGCCATTTTCTAGATCGAAAGAACACCATTCAAAATTAGCTTCCTGACTCACTCCATAGCATATACTGTTCACTGGAACTGAATATTTAGGAAAGAAAACAACCTTCAAACTAGAATGCTGTCAGTGACACATGGAAATTTAAATGTTTCATGGTTGCCAGACCTTTTGTTGGTGTTTTTAGTAGAGAAGTTTCTCAATAGCAAAGATTAAGAAAGTTCTACAGAACTTCTGCTTTGTCCCTACCTTATCTCAGTGACCTCATTCAAAATGATCACTGAAAAATGCATCAGATGCCTTCCATGAATAACACACCAAAGCAAAAGTCTACTTTCCATTTCCCTTTAATGTTCCATATTGATTTGGAAATTGACATTAAGATTGGGTATGGATCAAGATACTTACTCTCACTAATGGTAAAGAGGAACCAGGAATTCTGGAACTATGCAAAAGACAGTTCGGGCTTTCTTCCCCCCATCTCCAAAATCTGATCCCCACCTTGATGCGTTCCTGAAAGAAGAACTAGACTGAGTACATGGCTGTAACGGATGGAACTATAGTCTGTATCTACCAGGTGGAGTTATCTGGCCTGCTCAGCAGAGCAGAGGAAAGAAAGAGCTTACAGCCCACAGAGGGCACCAGAAAGAACTCTTCATTCCCCAATGGTGGCCACTCCTTTCTCCCAGTTTCACCCTCCACGCAACACATTCTCCTCGCTTCTGCTAGAACAGAACATAGAAAGCTGGACAGAAGCTTCCCTAATGTCAGAAACAGCTTTTCAGAATTCTAGAGTGGACAGAGAACCAGCAACTCTCTAGGAAATTTCCAGAGCTTTGGCATGAGATTGGGACTGCTGAGGTCCAGGAAAGGCTGATTCTAACATTAGCTAAGGAATCAGAAATGACAGCAACAGGTTAAGTAGATTTTTTATTTTAAGTTTTGTTTATTTATCATGTATACAGTGTTCTGCATACATGTATGCCTGCAGGCCAGAAGAGGGCACCAGATTTCATTATAGATGGTTGTGAGCCACCATGTGGTTGCTGGGAATTGAACTTCTGGAAGAGCAGCCTCTTAACCTCTGAGGCATCTCTCCAGCCCCAGGGTAAGTAGATTTAATGAGAGGTAAAAATCAACTGAGCAAAAACCACCGTCTTTCTTCCATATCTTTTTATCTGGGCTGCTACTAGGAGATGCCTTCCACATTTAGGGTGGGTCTTCCTACACCCAGATTGATTAAGCAGTCAAGGCAATTCCCCACAAACACACCCACAATCCTTGAGTTGAGGTCCCCTGCTCAGGTGATTCTAAGTCGTGGCAAGTTGACATTTAAAACCAACCACTGCACCGCCCAAACTTAACATTTTCTACTAGTGCTTCCTCAAAACCTAAGCATGGAAATGCCATACAACCCAGCAATTGTGTTGCTACATGCTGACCAGAAAGAATGAGAGTTAGATGTAGTGACATTTTGTTTGTACTCTAACAAATAAAGCTTGCCTGAAGATCAGAGTGTAGAGCTAAGTCACTAGTTAGCCACTCACCTAAGCTACTAGTTAACCATGGAGGGCAAGCCGTGGTGGCCACACCTTTTAATCCCAGCACTCTGGAGACAGAGGCAGATGGATCTCCATGAACTCAAGGCCACTCTGGGCTACACAAGACTGAATTAGTCTAAAAGAGAAACAGAGGTCACACCTTTGATCACACACTTGGGATGATACACATTTAATCCCAGAACTAGAGAGGAATATAAGGCAGGAGCTCAGGGCAGTCTGAGGTTTTGGTGGAGAGCATTACAGTCTGCAGTCACTTTGAGAAAAGGATTGCCCCTCTTTAGTCTTAGCCTTGGTAGAAGTAAGAACTCCCTAGTGGCTTGGCTGCTTTGCTTTTTTTGGTCTTCAGATTGAACCCCACACTATCTGTCTCTGGGTTTTAATTATTTGTGCTACAGTTAGATGGCCAAGAAAATAATTGTGTGCCAGTATTGATTGCAGCACAACTTAAAAAAGTCCATAGACAGGTGCCTAAACAAAATGTCTTACAAGTTGGACATCTTTCATCCAAAAATCTAAAATCAAAAGTACTCCAAAATTTTGGGGTGGAGAAAGAGTTCAGTTGGTAAAGTGCCTGCTGAACAAGTATGAAGATCTGAGTTCAAAGCTCCAGTACCCATGTAAAAACTGGACATAGTAACATGTCTGTAGCTCTATTGCTGGGAGGCAGACAAGGTGCATCTCTGGACTTGGCCCATCAGCCTAGGTAAATCAATGAGCTCCAGGTTGAGAGGTCCTGTTCAAATACCAAAACAGAAATGGAGGAAGATAACTGATGCCAACCTCTGGCTTCCACATGCACATCTGGCACATATGTATGAACACACACACACACACACACACACACACACACACACTCCTAGTTTGCTTTCTGTCACTGTGATGAACACCGTGAGCAGCTCTGGAGAAGAAAGGGTGTGTTTGGCTTACTGGTTACAGTCCATCATTGAGGGAAGTCATAGCAAATAATCAAGGCAGAAACCTGGAAGCAGGGACTAATAGGGAGGCCACAGAGGAGTTGCTTACCAAGTGGCTCCTCCTAGCTTGCTCATCCTGTTTTTCTTAGTCATCCAAGGACCACCTTCCAGGAATGGCATTGCCCATAGGCTAGGCCCTCCTATGTCCACCATCAATCAAGAAAATGACCCACAGACTTGCCTACAGGTCAAATGGATGGAGGAGTTTCTTCCAGTTGAAGTTCCCTCTTTCCAGATGACTCTAGTTTGTGTCAAGTTGACAATAAAACCAACCAGTACACACAAAACTCCAAAATCTAAAGATTTTGAGCACAGCCATGCCACAATGATGGAAAATTCCATACCTGAACTCAGGCCATAGGTTATAGCCAAAGTGCAGGCATAATAAAAACACCAACTGACCTTTAGTCTCTATGTATACAGTATATCTGAAATATATGAATTTTGTATGTATAGTAAGGTTCAATGCTCAAGATATCTCATTGTCCATATACAAATATTCCAAAATCCAAAAAAATTGAAAAGTTGGAAAATCTTTGGTCCAAACATTTCAGATAAGGGATATGCAACCCTTACAATGTACTATCATCCATTCATTCTTTGTTATTCATTATTCAAAAAGTGAAATTCTTGTGCAAAATACAAACCAATATTATATAAGAAAACAAGCCAGGCATGAAAAGTCAAATATACTATTCCATTTATATGTAGGGTGTAGAACAGGCAAATATATAGAAAAAACAGACTACACTGGAAGCACAGATAATAATGAGAGTTACTTCTTAAGAGATACCAAGTTTCTGTTTGGTGTGATTAAATTAAAAAAAATACACAGTTGATGATTGCATAATCTGAACGTAATCAATGCTACTGAATTGTACATGCAGAAGTGGTTAAGATGGTAAACTTTGCCGGGCAGTGGTGGCGCACACCTTTAATCCCAGCACTTGGGAGGCAGAGGCAGGTGGATCTCTGTGAGTTCCAGACCAGCCTGCTCTACCAGAGCTCATTCCAGGACAGCCTCCAAAGCCACAGAGAAACCCTGTCTCGAAAAAAAAAAAAAATGGTAAACTTTACGTTGGTTATATTTTGATGCACAAAACATGTTTTAAAATGTATTCTGCACAAATACTGCAGCTTAATTGCAGTCATTCACACTATCCCTTGTTTAAGGCAAATTTTAATCTAAGGATTTTTGGCTTTATTACTCATATGTTCTATCCTTAGCACATCTGTTTCTAAATCAATGATCAGAAATAGGATAAATATTAGCCACACTTGGCCTGAGATTCCATCTGAAGCAGGAAACCACTAGACTTCTGAGAGTCAAGTAAGAGGTAAAGTGGTTGGTGGATTGCAATCACTCTGAAGGGTCATTCTTCTGTGGAGGCTAATGTCACATGTCCATAGCAAGGGACTAATGCCCAAGAGTCTTGGCACACAGAGCCAATTCCTTTGGACACTAGAGATGCAGTTAAAAGATAGATCCCAAGGACAGAAACATCTTAAGCAACATCCCAAAGGTCCCTTTACCTCTTCATTTCTGTCTTCAACCACGCTGCCTACCTGGGGGCACATAGTCGATGGCAGCCACAGGCAGGTCTTCACCTGGGTTAAGTTCTCTTTCCTCCTTCCTGGATGCCTTCTTTCTCATTGGAAAGAAGTTAGCACAGACAGTATGGGAATTCAGAAGCCTCTGGGACTTAAACCTATTTGCACATGATTGTTTTTGCCACTGAAAACAGGGAATGAATGATTTTTCCTCTGGATACTCCAGTGGGACGGCTAAGTACATAGCTGAAGGCAAAATTCAATCCCTAGGGGCACAGACATCACCAGCATTAGAAACACTTAGGAAAATCATGTGTTTCCAACATTTTCCCCTTATTCTTCATTAGGAGGGTTTGAGTTTTTTTGGTGGAAGGCACAAAATAGCTTTTCTATTAAATGTTCACATTAGTCTGATATGTTCACCATTAGCATAATAATTATGCCATTTTCTCCCTTAAAGGCAGCACGTACTTCCATATGGCATTCCATTTGTCTTCTCAAATATTCTTTTTGGAAGTGTGAAGGTAACTGTTATTACCCTAATTTTTCAAATACATACCTTATACTAGAGAGGGTCAGTATTACAATCAACCAGAAAGTACTCCACTCTTGACTCCTACACCCTCCAAGAACACCTTCCAGAATATGTTTCTCTCTAATTGGAACATACTGCAGGGTTCTATAAACCGAGAAAGGACTAGAATGAACACTAAATATTAAATATGATTGACTTCTTGAACTACTAACATCTTTTTCCTTTGAAACCTCATATTACAATTAAATTGAGACCAACAATTTTCTGCCACAGGTTAAATTGTGATGACCCTGGTAACGTAATAAGTGGCAAATTAGTTGGGATCCATGTGAGAGATTCAATTGCCATTATTTTTAAGTTGGCACTTCTGAAATAGACTTCAAACTCCTTCTTTGATAACTGCCCCCCCAACTCTTTTTTTTTTTCACAAACATTAAACAAAACTTTAAATACCGGTATAGTTTGACCAACAGACCTGATAAGTAAAGTACGTGGGGGCTGAGCTGGCTAGGTTATAAGCAAACAGATGGGTATGAGAGATGGCTATTCAGGGACTATAACTAGAATCATAGGTGAAGCCAGTATGTGTTTTAATCTGAGAGCCTATGTTTTAGAACCGTTTGCAGGGAGGCTGGAATGACTCCAGATTCCATGGTGCATGATAAAATCCAGTAGATATGCTCTGTTTATCACGAAGATAAAAAGCCTGAAGTCCAGAAGACTTAAGTAGCTTGCCACAGCCTGAAGTGTAGCTTAAAAGAACCAGGTATTTAGAATCTAGAGTCCTAACTGTCCTGTAAGCAGACAGAACCTGCTAAATGGAAGCCCTCTGTCCAGCTGAGCTCCAGGGTGGACTCAGATGGAGAAGTAAGAGCATGAGCTGGGGAGGGTCACATTGTTCCACCTAAGGAAGAATGCCTTCTAATGTTTTCTCAAAGATATGAGAGAAGGAGAGCCCAATCTGCTGTGAGCCACCATCGGTGATTCATTGGTGAGCCAGAAAATACTGGAAAATACCAGGCAGCATGAGTTAGTGGGAGCTGAGGAAGGAATATGGTTTTAGGTCCAGATTAGCTTCCACAATGGTTGGCAGGTGTATAGAAAGGAGAAGGGGACCCATGGACCAGGAGGAAGCAAACCTCAGGAATGGACATGGAACAGTATTGGGTTTCTGTGGTTTACAGAGTAGCAGGCTCAAGAATGTATTGAAGCTTTTGTTGTAACAGGAAGACTTTGAATTGTTTGTCAAGTTACATTAGTTTGTGACACGACTGAAGCTAAACAAAGGTCTTTTGATTCCTGGTCCAATGCTCTTTCACGTTATAATGGTGCTTTGTTTCGGTGTTGTTTCTTTTCAGTACACACAAGACTTCCTGATGAACAGGGCTTGCTACCTTGAATGACAACTCAGATCCCAGACACTAGAGCAAGAATCTGTCAAACAAGGGAGTAAATTTCAGAGTCTAAAGACTACCCTCTTCAGGGCTGATTCAGCCCTCACTCTATCAGTCAGTTTTACCCACCGGATTATTTTTCCCACAGTCTATATATTAAGACACAGGTTAGACCTGCCTCAGATTTAGAAATCCAGTATGTGTTTCAGCCCAAGAACACTAAGAAACCAATATTGTTTAAGTCTAATATCATGGAACATTCTGACCATTTCAGGACTCAGAACCTTCACCAAGCCTCTTTGATTCTAACAAAGGCATCTATTTGCTTGTGTGTGAGGCTCATGATGAGGAGAGTAGCTGCATCCTACTGCCCTGCTCAGAGGAGGACAGCATGGGATTTCACACTCTGCCTGTCATTGTTTTGGAAATGTTAAGGATGTTTCTCTTTCAGTTTGTGTTCTCTAAGGGATTCCCATAGAACATAAAGCAAATGCTGGGATCTGGAACCTCGTGGTACATAAAGTTCACCCTCTGGGAGAGGGGCACCTTCTGCTCTCTGTCTGCTCTCTTACTCCATACAGTATGTTGCCTGAGTTAAGGGTGATGCTGTGAACACCGCACTCACCCATGTCTGCTACCACACAAAGCAGCCAGCTATTACGTAGAGAATGAAAAGCACAATGTCAGCTTGTTGAACAAGGGGCCTTATGTTTTCGTTTTGCACCAAACCTCACAAACTATTGCCCATACTTGGCAATCTCAATTCAGTATTAATTTTATATTCTAAACTAACCACAATGTGTTGGGTCTGATTTTACTAACAGTCTCATCTGGTTTCAGGAACTCTTAATACTAAGCATAGAATCAGGTGGTTTTTATGATTCCTCTAAATTATTCTTACCAGAAGGTGACATTAGCAACCGAAAGGTTGGCACCAGTGTATACTGGGAACTTAATGCAAACAATACAAAGGTAGGGAGGTTATTTTCACTGAGGCAGACAGGGGAGGGGGGTTATCACTAAATACTCCACAATGAAAATATTGTCCCTCTGTATTTTCTATTGGATCAGGGAAAGTTAAAAATTATAACTTGTTCTTATTTTATTGTATCTGTCTGTCTGTCTGTCTGCCTGCCTGCCTGCCTGTCTGCTTATGTGTGTGTTCTTGTGGAGACCAGAGAACAACTCATGTGTCATCCTCAGAAGTACCATCCACCTCTTTTGAAACAGCATCTCTCAGTGGCAGGTAGCTCACCAACTGGGCTGGGCTGGCTGGTCAGCAAACTTCGGGGATCCTCCCATTTCCTGTGCTACCATGCCTGGCATTTTTCCATGGGCTCTAGGGATCCAACCCAAGTCCTCATGTGTACAAAGCAAGCACTCGACCAACTGAGCTGTTTTTCCAGCCCTTGTTATTTCTTTCCTATGCCAATGCTGAGCCATAACAACATCATATTAAAATGGCCAAAGCTGGTCACAGCAGTGGGAGCCAGAGCAAGGTGAGAAGCAGCATCGTCTTCGTTTGTAGCATTGCCTTTGGCTTCACACCTGAGACTCTTACCTTAAGCTTGGCCAGCAGAAGCTCATGATCACGAAGCAGTTTTTTGGTTTCATCTTGACTGCTGCCGATTTCCAGAAGATTGGGCTGTGATTCAGCCAGTTGGAGTTGTACCCATTTGCCACACTAAAAATAAGATGAGTGGAATGAAGTTTTCTCTCCCTTGCATCTTCTCCTTTCTTCACTTTTAAATTTTAATTTCTAGTTACACCAAGCACATTTTCTCCTTCTGTAGAGATGGCCTAACATGCTGAAACGCGACAGGTTTAATAGAAACCCATGCTTTGTCTTCTTTTATTCTTAGAACAAATCCTCTCATGGATGGAGTGTGGGTTTGAATTCTCTAAATTCTCGAATGAGGAATGTGTGCATTAGATGATACATTCTTCACCATCTCTAAGTCACTGAGCAAATCCACACAGTTCTATCCTCACAAAACAACTCTGGACAATTGACAATTAGTGACAATTCACACAGGAAAAGTGGGATGGGAACTGCGCTACAGGCCAGACCCCAGCAGTTCTCCATTAATACAGGCTTGGCTCTCTGAAGAGGCTGAAGCACGTTTCATTTGGAGATGACAATAAGGAAAGGGAGTTACAGAGAGGACTATGAGTGGGTCATTTTGAGAAATAAAATCCAATTAAAAAGACTCCCATATAACTTTTAAAGTTTGTATGTTCTTTGTACCTCTGACTATCCTATATATTATTCCCTAAGCACTGTGACTCCTCTTCTGGAAAAGTATCTTAAGATTGAGGAAAGTGATGTTGGCTTTCTTTAAAAACATTGTAGACTTGCCTCCTGTCCTTCCCTCCTGGAATCTGTGAGTTGCCCCAAGCACCACTAAATCAGGGGCAATCAATTAGTTTTCCTTGGTGCAGCTTTGATGCTTTGACATTCCCACTCATCTCTGCAGAGGAGAGGGTGGGGAGTTATACATCTGGAGAGGAGGGAGTGGGGAGTCACACCTCTGCAGAGGAGAGGGTGGGGAATCACACCTCTGCAGAGGAGAGGATGGAGAGTCATACCTCTGTAGAGGAGAGGGTGGGGAGTCGCTGAGGTCCTGTGTATTGGTCAGGAGGTTCCTAGCACTGAGAACTTGTCCTTGAACAGAACCCTGCATTCCATTGCTCAATGTGGCGCTCTGTTTCCTCCTACAAATTTTCATACTACTATAAAATTTGCAGCAACTAAATTAAAAAGGTCTCACAGCCAGCTTTTCCTCCTTCTTGGCCAGGTTTGCAGTCACTAAACATGAATTCTTTAGGTGGCAAATCTTCTAAAGACAAGCTTATATTTCAGAGTTTCCACAATTTCAATCAAATGGGACAAAATCATGGAAGTCTTTGACAATCCAAAGATGGGTGGCCATCTTTGCAAACAGCTAGACATAAAACAGACAGTTAAGCTCCAAGTGGCTGCACTTTCCTGTTCTCAAGAGCCAGTTTGATACACAGTGTGTGGTCTCCATCCCCTACAGTGGGAGAAGTAGTTAGTGCTGCCTATACCAGTGGAAACCAGTTCTGGGAGGCACTGCAGGAGTCTCTTAGTGATTCCAGTTCTCCATCAAGCTCAAGACAGTGTCCCCCTCTGATCTGCCTCCTCCATCACATCCATTCAAAAATCACAGGCGTTGCCCTGGCCCTCTGGACTCTTCACCTGACATTCCAGAACCTCTGTCACATGTGCTTTGCCTTTAAGGACCAAACTGAAAGTACACAGTAAAGTTTGTTTTAAGTCTTCGTAGATGCATTGTAAGCTAAAAAGCAAACTGGCAACTTGTTGAAATTTAGCAGTTCTCTGTCACTGGTTTAAGTGACTAAGATCACTTACTATTTATCATCTGTTCTGTGCTGTGTCCTGTGAATGTGTGCATTATCCTTTAGGGCTCTCAGCACACCACAAAGAACCCCCCCCCAACTCCAGCCACACAGAGAAAAGAAAGATGTGAGCTTACCTTGACAATGGCTATCACGATTTTGGAGCTCCCAGCTTGCACAGCTACAGAGCTGACTGTGGTAGTGGAAACACCCACATGGGGACTTTCTTTGCAGGACATGGCACTTTAGCAGGAGGGTTTAAACCTGGGGCAGCCTTGGTAGAGATGCGTGTCTGTTGGTCATGTCAAAAGGCATCCACAGGGCTACCGGGACTCATTCGGGGAAAGCTCTCTGCTCACACTGATTACCCAGCCAAAAGGAAAGAACAGGAAGTTAAAAATAGACAGCCCCATTGAGCTTATCGAGAGGGAGGGGGAGGAGAAAGAGGAGGAGAGAGAGAGAGAGAGAGAGAGAGAGAGAGAGAGAGAGAGAGAGAGAGAGAAGCCAGCCACACCCCTACTATGGTAACAGTAAGTGCCTGTTATTTTTGCCATTATCTGAAACTCGAGGGACAACTTTGAGCTCTTTGCCTATCAGCTGATGTCCGATAGCTAATGGAAAAAAAAATTACATCCTGACAGCCCAAATTAGTTTGGCCACTGAAACTAAACAGTTGTTACTGAGGACTTTGAAACCAGAAAGTTGCTGCCCTGGAT
Source organism: Cricetulus griseus (assembly GCF_003668045.3). Lineage (NCBI taxonomy): Eukaryota > Metazoa > Chordata > Mammalia > Rodentia > Cricetidae > Cricetulus > Cricetulus griseus. Next base: position 97,897,055 of record NC_048599.1, on the reverse strand, counting down.
ATCAATCCTTTCAAGTCTTCTTCATACAAAGAAAACTACCAAAAATGACCTTTATTGTTTCTTATGTTAAGTCACAAAGCTGATCAAAATATCTTTAGGTTAATCTGTTTTTCTAAAACTTAATGGACTTTGCCAAATGAAGTCTGTGGAACCATCACATTCCCCCAGAACTTCCTTTGGGGGGCATTTTAAAATCGTTTCCTTCAGCATTTATCAATGAATACACACACATCTTCCCAGGATTTCTTTGTGGTGGCTTTCTGAGCAGCATTTTCAAACTCAGCTAGCAAACAACTGTTAGAAAGCTCAGTACTTTGTTGTTACCTTTTAACTGCAGCAAGTGATATATTTTTGATTGTTTGTTTGAAGGTGAGCATGTTGTCACTTTTTTTTTTTAAATCCCTATTTCTACCTGGAGCAAAAAAGAAAAAAAAAAATGCAACCATCTTCAAATCAGAGTCAGGCTCACAGATTAATCCTTCACTAGGAGCCCTGCCTGTGTCAGAAGTTGTCTCTGGTATTAAGCAGCAGCTGTTGGATCCCTGTCAAAGAACAGCTGAAAATAACACTGAGGTTTAGGTCAGAGGTCAGAGGCAAACACATCAGAGACACTGACTCCAAAGCTGCTGCAACCACTGAAGATCTCTGGGATGAAAGACAGAATGGAGGACAGAGCCACGAACAGCCAAAGGAACCGGCTCCCTGTGTAAGCCCCTTAGCTCTGTGCTAAAGCATGCTAGACTCAGGGCTGATGCTCAGATGTCTGAGTAAGCGTTGATGCTTTCTTCTGCTAAGGTTTATGGAAATATTCTTGAGCTGAAACGTGTGGGCATATGCATACACATATACATGGTGTCACTGTTCCTTCCAAGAGCACGCCATGGCTGCTCTGCAAACTGGACACCCTTGACCTGGGCCTTCTGCTCTCAACATCTGCCTGCTATTCTGATGAAATGGGATCCACCCCAAGATTCCAGTTCCTAGATGGAACTTGACCTGACCCCACGAAAGGAGCAGCAGGAACAAGCTCTGGAGAGCAGGTGGAAGATACTTAATGGTGTGGAACATATTCAGAGTGGTTTCATCATTTTATAACAGAGCTGAGGAGAAAAAAAAATACTTTGGAGTATTACAGACAGTTCCTTCCACTGAGCAAGTCCATACACACCAATTCAACTGCAGCCAGCATTCAGCCCTAACAACCAAAACCCAAAATGCCCATGTCCTAAACGAAGTACACAGTGGCTATTGCTTCATTCCTTATTCATCTTGCCAACCAGAACGGCAAACATCAACCTGCATGCAAACAGCATACTTTCACCCTAAGTTAACCCCGTGGCTGGAAACTGCATGCCTCACAAGTTTTATAAAGGCCCTCAAGAGTGGAAGGGAATTTGGGGCAGCAGGCTACAAAGACCACAGGCTAAATTAGCTGCTCTGTTCACAAAGCTCCACTTAGGATGGAAGACTGTGTCAAGGGTACAGAGAACAGCACCGGACTTTGAAAAATGGCAATGAGTTAGACAGAAAGGAGAGAGATGGAAAGAAGAGCACACGGCCAAAAGACTAGTTAAATCCAAGGTTTAAGGGCAAGGGGAATTAGAAATAGGACTTTGTTAAAAGATTAATCCAGCTACTCAGCAGCATACTTTGTGTGTGGATGACCTTTTTCTTAATTAGATGGAGCAGGTCCAGGGTATTGCATCAAAAAAAAAAATGTTCTCTGCTTTGGTGGACATGAACATTAAGTCAAATTGCCTGCATGCATGCATTGCTAATTTTTACTCAGATTCTTAGCTTTAAAACTTGCAAAAGAGTCAGGCAGCAGTGGCACATGCCTTTAATCCCAGCACTCAGGAGGCAGAAGCAGACAAATCTCTGAGTTCGAAACAAGCCAGGTCTATAGAGTGAGTTCCAAGATGGTTAGGTCTATCCAAGGAAACACTGTCTTGGAAAAACAAACAAACAAACAAACAAAATCTTGCAAAAGACTTGAATAATTTTTTCCCTTTTTACTTTCTTTCAACTCCACCCCCGCATAGTCCTCTCCATAGAAACCACATTCTCAGACCATACCATCAATGTCTGTTTTCTGCAAAAGTTTGCTGTAGTCTTCATCAAGAATAATGCTTAGTTAATAGACTGTCACTAACTCCAGCATATATTTAGAGAAGTGTTAGTAAGAAATACACTGGGCTAAAAGAAATTTCTACACCACGCTCAGGTGGATTTTATTCATATTAAAGTGGTAAAGGCCTTTGAGTTAGTTTATTTATCCTCCCCATCATCACCAGAAAACAAAACACACAAAAAGTCAAAACCAAAAGAGAACCTCACAGGCATTCTCCTGCCTTTGAAGTTTATAGGCGGCCTGGCAGAAGTTACTACACCGTCTCTGTTCACCCCTCTGGGAAATGGCTGTTTTTACTGAATTTCAGTGAAATGTCCTCTACAGGGAATCATAAAGCTATGACTGAATTTGATAGAGTTTCAAATAGCAGGTTCTTAAAGAAATAGAGAGAGTATTTGAAAACCTTTCTGTGCCGTTGCTTTGAGCTCTATCTATGGGTATGCTGTGTAAACACCATTTCTTTCCTGCAGTATAAACACAAAGAGTGGGCCCCTTTTTCTTCTACATGCTGTTCCAGGCATTTGTCTTGGTACTATTGTTGAGTTTTGACTTTACCAAGACAAATTACATAGACCCATTATAAATATTCCAGAAAGAGTCTATTATGGTCCTGTCATTTGCAGCCTCCTCATCAGCAACTTCTTCTTCCATACGTGTGCTCATGTCTTCATTCATCATGGAGGACTCAATATGTGTCTCTTAGTAGCAAGCACAATTCTAGGCATTAGGCACATAGCAAAAGCAGGACAAGACAAATCCAAGATGGAGTTTGCCCTCTGATGGAGTGGAGACATAACCAAATATATGGCAAACGTACAAGCAGAATGGCTAGATGATAGAAGGATGGATGGACAGATAGATGACAGACAGACAGAGCAACATCATGTCATGAACACTACAAAGGAACACACAGGGTGAAGAGAGAGTAAATAGGGAAAGGGGCTACTGTTTTTAGGAGGGTCATTAAAGGTCTAATAGGTGAGCTTTGTAGATACTTGGGTTAAATAAAAAGAACGAGGCACACAGCTATCTCAGGGAAAGAATATTCCAGGCAGCTGTGGCACGCCTTTATTCTTGAAAAGCATCCAATAGGTTGTCGAGCTAAGTGAGGACAGAGAAGGAGACAGATAGAACATGAGAAGTAGCTGGCTGCTTTTCACAGGTCCTCTGAGTAAGCCGCTGGGTCAGGGGCTTGCTAGGTTGCCCCTAGTTTACACCTGTCCTGTCATAATTAACTCTTAAGATCCCTTTCATGATCAAAAGAGTCCATTTGATTGTGAGCCTAGCCTTTAATGGCTGAGCCATCTCTCCAGCCCCAAAAGAGTCCATTTGAATGATAAATTATGTGCTAACCTTACTGGTAAGCCAATAGTGATGCTTTTTGGTTTGATTCTGAAATGGGAAACTATTGCCTGCCTCTCATCCAAAGAACAGCATCATTTGATTTAATGTTGCTATAGAAACTCTGTGGAAGAGAGGCTGTTGGAGGAAGGCACAAAAGAGGGAGGTTGATGACCACAACACCACCTGGTGCACAAAAGGTCACACAATATGGTGCTAGAATGATTCTTTTTGAACACCTAAGTCATGCTGAAGAAGAAAGATAAGGGCTTCTACTGGCAATTTTATTCTCTGTGTGATTCAACAGATTTAGTTATAAGGAAATCTATTAAGTTCAAATCACAGAGAGAATAATTACAAACAAGCAACTTTGGTACCCAGTGCCTTTCCCATCTATAAGTGACAAAAAAAGCAAAATAAAATTTGGGCAAGTTTAAAGAATACTTAAGTTGGTCAAGAGATCCAAGTGGAACAAAGATTTCCCCTGGTCGGTATGTGTAACGCAATTCACACTTTTCTAATATTACATGCATACACACATACAGTTCTTCTCTCAGGCATCAAAATAATCTAGAAAAGTTCAAAAATTAGCAAAGTTAAAGTGAACAACAACAACAATAAAACCCTAGGGATCTTGTTGATATGAGCAAAATCCTTTCTGAATGAGAAAATCACTTACAATACTTCAAACCAGGGGAAAAAGTATTTTAAAAATCACCAAAAAGCTCCCCCCTCCCCGCAAACTTTTCTGTATGTCACTTCTCACCTGCCCTGACCTACCTACTCAGCCTCCAACATAGTTGGATCCTCTCTGATTCCTCTTCTCATGAAGAAATGTGTGGAGACTTCAACTCCAGAAGATGGCAATTTAAACTAAAAAGCCAAACAAACCACAGAGCTTTGGTGAACATGATTTTGGAAAGCTGCATTTCTTTTGTTTTTCCTTATTGTTGTTAAACTCCGGTTGAGACTGAGATTTTTTCCATCTCAAAGTAATCCCCAGGGAGGTCTCAAGGGTGACAGTCATTCTGGGGAGGCCAGCAGGGACACTCTGTGTGAGCTGTCACTTCTGTATTTTGCCAAGGGGAGACGAATGACCTAATTCAAAGCCCAGTGGCACAAAAATCAGACACCCCAAATGGCATGGCTGTTACCCATGGAGTCCAAGAAGGATGTTAAAAAGAAAAATATGAGGTTTTATTAAGAAACATTAAGACATAATAAAGGAGATTGGTGTATGTGCCGACTATTAAACATGGTGAGACTGGTTTTAGCACCCTGGATTTTTCTTATAAATGGTGGCTTCATGACTCACTGATAGGTTACTCGTGTAAGTTTAACGACAAGGTTCTTTTAATAAGATCTACCATAGATTTCTCTTAAGTTCGCCTCTCTCTCTCTCTCTCTCTCTCTCTCTCTGACTCTCTCTCTCTCTCTGTCTCTCTCTCTCTCTCTCTCTCTCTCTCTGTGTGTGTGTGTGTGTGTGTGTGTGTGTGTGTGTGTGTGTGTGTGTGTGTAGACAGTGGGGTTAGGTTAGGTACTTGCAGAGGTCAGCAGAGGAGGTCAAATTCTCAGGAGCTGGGATTACAGAAGGTTCTGAGTCCTCTGACCTGGGTGCTGGGAACTGAACTCTGGAAGAGCAGCAAGTGCCCTTAACCTCTGATCCAGCCTACAGCTTCAACAACTGCAGATTTGTTTTTAAATGTAGCTAGTTTAAAAAGAATAAACTGGGTTTTGTTTTTTGTTTTTCTTTTAAAGATGCATGTCCTTAGTCCAAGTAAATACGCCTCGCTCCAGTTCACACAGAACTCTTCGCTCTGGGAACGTTTTGTTACTACATTACTGGAGCGGGTGGCTGTCCCAGACCCCACATGAAAGGCAGAGACTGTCCGGAAGAATGAAGTTACTGACACCTGCAGGGAAAAAAGATATTTATATTCACAAGCTTTTAAGAAAAACAGGAAACAAGATGAGAGAACCTCACAGAAAGCTGGAAATCCAAAATTGAAACAAACAAAGTAGCAGGTCATCCGCACCTCACCCCACCTGACTCATGCCACCCAGAGCAAACTGGCTTCCTATCTCAAACACCACCCTCACCAAAGGAAAGACTTCAAACGCAAAGTCAGTCTGTATTCACTAGAGTTCAGATTCTGCTTCTGGCAAAGCTGTGTTTGAGCTCCCAGGGAGAGCAGATATCAGGCGGAGCAGAGAGCCCCACCCACTGTGCACAAAGGCCTCCTTCCCCTTTGTCAGTGCCCTGGTTTCCGTATCCCTTCAGATTTGTGCAGCATATAGTTTTCATGTAACATGGCCTCTCAACACCCCTGAACTCTAGGCTGCTACTGTCAGGAGTTGGAAAGCTGAAGCAAGAAAAGTTATGGGGCTCATCCAAGTTCATGAAGCAAGTGAGCCAGGAGCCCAGCTGCTTCCCTTGGAATTTCTTCAGTTTCAGAGAGAGTAAATTCTCTCCGAACTGTTAAATCAAAAATGGTACCGTCTATGGGTGGATCTCTCTCCGCTGCTGAACAGTTTTGTGGTGGGACATTCTGTGTCAGAGCACACCCGGTAAGAAGTCTTATAAGGAGACAGAAGCAGTCAGGCTGAGATGAAGACAGCTTCCAGTTCAAGGCCAGCCCGAGCTACACAGTGTAATGGGAGCTTCAGTGCCACAGCTGGCTGCCCAGGTGTCCAAGCTCTTCACAGAGGCTAATAGAGCTGAACGCCCAGAGATTAAAAGTCACAGAAAAGGTAAAACCTGACATTTATTGAGGAAAATGCCGGGTTTTACCTTTTCTGTCACCTTTTGGAGAAAGTTGGCTGGTGGACACTGGGCTGGTCTTTTATAGAGTTCTGGGCTCTGTCCTCTTTGAACTTCCTGCTTTCCTTCCTCAATTCCCTCCTCCCCTCTCCCATCACATCATCTCCCTCATCCCAGATGGTTCTTGGTGCAGGAAGATAATGAAGGCAGGTGAGGTGCAGCCCTGCTGCACAGTAGGGTGTTGTCTTTCTCTCCAGTCCAGCTGCTATGTGGGAATGTTGTCCTTCCCACCCACCTCTTCCCTGATTGCCTATTCCCTACAAACGGCCCACAATAGTGAGTGTCAGGCCAGACTGGGTTACAAAGTAGGATTCTGTCTAAACAAAGACAAAAGAAGGAAAGAAAGATTGAAAAGGAATAAAGTACAAAACCCAAAAGCAACAAAGGACTCCACCTCTGTCCTCAGCGGACCCATTAGATAAGGGGTACAGAGTACCCTAATGACAATAGAGCTGCTCAGAGAAGTTCTTCTTTTACCTTTAAATCACTCTGCAGCCTGGTGGACAAATACATGCCCAGTCTATGAGGGTGGCTGGGCTATTGTCCTTAGTCACTCACAAACCCAGACGGATGTGTTAGGCAGATCAACCAGGGCAGGTAAAACAAGGGATGAATCACAAGCTAGCCATGAGGTAAAAGCCCTCCCCATTGGCATCTGCAGACTAAAGTTAGGCCTGAAGAGGTAGGGCTGGTAAAAAGGACTGTTTGTATGGTTTTCCTAACCATTTTTCTTCTGACCCTTAGGAAGGCAGGGGAGAATCATGGCTGAGGCGATGGTTCATTACAGGCAAACCTAAGTATGAATTCAAGCCATTACCTTTTTTGGGGGGGGGACAAACTTTGAAATCAAAGAATTAAAAGCTCTAGATTGAAAATGTATATTCCAGGATAATAACAGTAATGTGTTTTATTTAGAATTTAATCTCAAAACTAGATTTAGATTTTCAAGTTTATAGAATATGATAGAACCAAATCATGGCAAATTGCATGGAAGAATTGTGTCCCCTCCCTTTCCTTCCTGGTCCCCTCCATCAGGACACACTGCCCCTGCCTTGGCCTGTCACTCCTGTCCCTCACTGGCTAAAAACCTGATCTGACATCAGGGCTGCTTTACAGCCGTGCACTGGCTCATGCTGGCAGCCTGAGTGCCAAGGTGAAAGTGCATTAGAGGATCCTGGACACAGGCAGAGCTTCCCTATCAGAGTGGACTCTCTTGCTATTAGCCTTGATATTCCCTAGGGAAAAGCCTCCTAAACAGGGTGGAATCAGCAAGCCCCAAGATGTAACAAAAATGTAATGGCATTTTAAAGTTTATGTAAATGTCCACTTTCCTTAGAAAACAAAACCTCACATTCTTCCTGAGTACTTGTGAGGTAAATCACTGTCCTAAGGTATCAATAAACCTTAAAGAAGAAGGCAACAGGACTCTGTTCTCAGAGACTTCATGTCCAGAAACTCACAAGGAGCTATTAATGTAGGGCCCTGACCATGAACCAGCCACACCCACTAAATACCTTACACCCACCTCCTTTAGTTACCAAGAAAATATTTCTCCTATTGCTCTCCTTTGACCCAGATACACTCAATAGTCGTCTGCAACCATAAGGCACCTAAGGTTTAACCCACATCACCCTGACACCAAAGCAGGAGTCTTACCCCAAGGCTCTAAATCATGGAAACCAAAAGTATGTTTCATTTTGTGTCTTATTGTCTGAAGCAACTCTTATTTTGAATAAGTCTAGAACCATCAGAAATTTATCAAATTGAAAAATTAAAATATTGTCAATTGCAGAAGCATCTAGGTGAACTTGAGAATTCTTTTGATCCAACCATAACTGACAAGTAGCTATGGTGTGCTAGTCTAGAGCCTGGGTCTCTACTTCTGTCATTAAGGCAAGCATGTAATTTTCTTTTTGTGTTTGTTGACTCCATGGGTTTTGAATCCGGTGTGTTTTTCCCTTTACAAGCAAAAATGTAAATATACTTGAAAATATACTGTGGAATTAGCTGTCATTATCACCTTCTTAGAACAAGGCAGTTGTCTCTGCATTTCTTTTTTTCCCTTCCAGTTTTAGCTGGTTCTTTTGCCTGAGCATCCTATAGCCTTCTCCAGATCTGTGTGTGTGTGTGTGTGTGTGTGTGTGTGTGTGTGTGTGTGTGTGTGTGTGTGTGTGTGCGCACTGTGAACTGTGTGGGTAATCCACTCAACAACTAATACTTTTCTCTTTCTTCTGTTGTCTTAGCTGTATGTATCTAAGCATATAATTCTTCATTGCCACAGATTTGCTAGTATCTATATTCACCTATCAACCATTTTCTTCTTTGTTTATACAACCAAAATAAGAACGGTTACTTCAGAAATAAAGTGCTATTTTTGTGCAATGCTACCAAAAATTCAAAGCGGAAACAAAACAGAACAAGCAAACAAACAACAAAACCCTTACCTTCTTTGTTGTTTGCTTTTAAAGCATAGTGGAAAGCCACGTGGTGCTGACACAGGAATAACAAACGGATTAACAGAACGGAATAGCCAGTGTAGATGTGGACCATGGGACTTACAGACTCAACATAATTTCAAGGGACTGCCAGCAATTAATGGGAGGGATAAACTATTCAGTATGTGATGTTTGGAGCATTCGGTATTTGGAAAAAAAAAATCTATCATCTATCACCACCTCATACAATACATCAGAAATGCTGTGGCTTTAAGAGCTAGACAAATAGAAAGAAGAGGAACAAAACTCAGTCTCAAGGATTTTCTAAGCATCAAAGCCATGTAAAAAATCCAAGGTAGTTAATGAACAGAGGTCCTAAGACATGTGAATGCTGTCACTACCTTCACAAAGAGACTGAAGGAGACCCACAAACAGTGTGGGCTTCCTCCTGGAGCCCAGATTAGGCACAGACCACACCCAAACACCTGTTTTCACAGAGAGATCCTTTATTAATTGAGGAAGAAAAGTTAAAGTGGATGCTTTCTGACTCAGCCAGAGAAAAAGCAGCAAATGACCTTGAAAGTGTTGTTTTCGAGAGCAGAAAGAGGGGAGGTCTGTGTTAGAATGGGTTAGGATACAGTGGTAAAGGAGATAGGGGACCAGGGAAAAGGACAAGAGAAAGGGGACAGGGGTATTTGTCCCAAAGGGACAAGGACTGCATCTAGATAGGGAGGAGACAGACTGGCACATAGGCAAATGTTGGTTTATAAGGTAAAGGGGGAAACCCCATGTTAGGATGAGGTATTTAATTTTAATTGGGTATATTAATTAGGTGAGCCAAAAGGGGCTTCTGTGTTGCTGGAGTTTCTTTTCCTCCAGGTCCAGCCTATCTTCAGCCCCAAATAAGCACACAGAGACATACATTAATTGTAAACTGTTGGCCAATGACTAGGGCTTCTTATTGACTAGCTCTGTCTAAATTATTAACCCATTTCTACAAATCTATGTATTTCCACATTGTCTTGGCTTACCAGAGAATGCCTGGACCTGTTACTCCTTTGGTGTCTACATGGCTTCTCTTTACGGCATTCCTCTGCCTGCCTACCTTTCCCAGAATTCTCATCTCCTAGCCCCACCTATCTTCCTGCCTCTATTGGCCAAATAGTGTTTCATTCATCAACCAATAAAAGAAACATATATACAGAAGGTCATCCCCTATCACTTCTGATTTTGGGACCTTGGTAGTCAGTCTCAATAGGAGAAAGTGGCCAAATAGGAGAATAGACCTTAGTGGTTAGCTTTAGTAATGTAATCTAAGGTTTTCAGCAAAGCACAGGGAATGGGCAATAAGGGAAGGCCTGCCAGAGCCACATGCTCAAGTGGGCTAGTGTCCCTACACAAACTAAACAACAAATTGAGGAAAATGCAGGCTGTACATAGGAATTATTACTTTTCTAAAAAATCTTCAAACAAATGAAAATGCTAGGGCCCCAAAGGAGAACAGAAAAAGGATAGTTAAGTCACCAATGGGGAAGTGCAGTTAAAAATGGGAACTCAACTGTTTTTCTCTATGATTTGAATGGCTAAAAAACAAAAACAAACAGCAACAAAAACCCCAAACTTCTATGCTGAAAAAAAAAAAAAAAGTCATGTTGGGTGTTCTAGCTGTTGAAGGGAACATAAACTTGCCTGATCTGTTGGAGAGCAATCTGGCATGCCACATGCCTAAGAATATAGATAACCCTGTGTCAGTGTTTCTACCTACAGAACCCTTAAGATTAGATGCTGTAAAAACAGTAACATCCATTGTTCACTGCAGCATGGCTTAGAACACTGCTAAGGAGTGGGAATAAGACCAAGTTTCAGAAACAGTAGTCTCTATGCATTATCAAATGTTTGCATTGGTGGAATTGTTTGGGAAGGATTTGATGTGGCCTTGTTGGAAGTCAATAGGGGTAGGCTTTAAAAAAAAAAAAAAAAAAAAAAAAAAAAAAAAAAAAAAAAAAAAAAACTAGTGCCATTTCCAGCATGCTGAGTTGCTGGATTCAGGTGGAACAGAAACCTCCACCTTCAATGCTGTCTGCCCACCCACCTTACAATAAAAGATACCAGCTTTCAGCTGATGCTTGGTCACCTGGGGCTCTGCCATCATGGACTCTAACCTCATAAAAGTGTAAGCCCAAAATAAACTATTTCTTCCATTCAATTGCCTTGGTTATGGTGTCTAATCACAGCAACAGACTAACACATCCATGAGTACAGCTGTTTGTGTGTGTGGATAAATGGTCGAACTGGTAGGTATAAGAATACTCTAAAGATAAGGCAGACAGAACTATCAAAGATTAAAATTAAGCTACATATTTTCTCTCTTTATTGTGAACAAATACAGACCACAGGTAACAGCTCTTACTATCAGGGGTTTGAAACAACTTTATGGAGACATCAAGTCTACAGATTTGGACACTGTAATTAAGATGAAAATAACTGTTAATATAAATTCTCTGCATGTTATATTTTGCTTACATCTTCAACTATAATTTAAAGAGACTTCATTGGCAAATTTCCAAATTTTTGAATCAATAATTCATGGTAGCCATTCTGAAGCTGCAATTATTTACAGAAAAAGGAGACTTTGATAGATTTAAAAAGTTGATTTCTGGGGCTGAAGATGTAGATTGGTGTCAGAGTGGTTGCCTAGGACACACAAAGCCCTGGGCTCAATCCCCAGTAACACACACACACACACACACACACACACACACACACCCCGATCCTGGTGGGAAGGGGAAGAGAGAACTTACAAACACTATCTACCTATGACGACATACCCACCCTGGTAATGCAGTTCCTGGCAAGAATGCTGCATCTCTATCCCACTCAGGAAGGATGGTTGGGTTGTTAGAGAGAAATCCCTATCTTCTAACATTTCCAATTATTTCAGAACAAGCTACAATTTCTTATGATTAAATAAAAGATTTTTTAGAAAATACTGGTCATAAATTTTTTAAAATAATTAAAATAAGGTCAAAGATCATCAGCTAATGTTATAGAGACCAGCAATGACTAAATTCTCCCTAGATTTTTATGAACAATCTTAATTTACAGAAATCAAACTTGGCCAATAACAATATAGCAAAGAAATACATATCATAATCTGCTGCCATTGTGTTTTATGATTTTTATTGCATATTTACAACGTGGGCACATTATAAGGATATACAATAGAAGCCAAATTTCCCAGCCCTTAAAAATCCTATCGGAAAGGTTAGATAAATCACGCACTGGTATATTTGAACATGGGTATTGGAAACATATATATGATTATAATTTCACAAGCGAATACTCTGTGTAATAGAACAGGAGGATGGTACACAGTAGAAAAAAGTCACCCACGTATGAAACAAACAAACCTAGGCTGAAAAGATGGAAACTGTGACCTTTAAAGTTAAAAGTCTACAAAACCATACCTATCTGCTATGTAAAACTGTGAGGTAGAGTTCTTGCCATCCTAGTTTCTGCTTTCCTGACCACCACAGGGGCACTTCCTCATTCAGGTATCTTTTTTCATGCTGTGGTACCAGGAACTGACTCTTGTATATGATCTTGTTTATTTTTTTCTGGTCCACTCTACTTTTCTGGTCCATCACAAAATGTTCTTTACTTCTCAACGATGCTTTACGTTCTTTACTGAGAGTGGGTGGTAAATGTAGCATAATGGAGCTAGTGCCATTTCTTCTAGCTAGTAAATTAGCATGCTTAGAGTCTAACCTTTCACAGAGTGGAGCTAATTCTAAAATTTCATGTCTTAGGAACCTCTTGGGGAGCTGTTTTGAGGCAGATGGGCTCCCTTACTTCCCTGAAATGCCAACTAGCACATTCAAACACGAGTGATATCCATTCTACCCCAACTTCCTTACTATTTAAACATGGGAGTCAGAAAAATAGTTTACAACTTTTTACATACTCAAAATATAATAATCAGAGTACAGAACAATCACATTGGAGGAAAGGATGGTGGTTTCTTTAAAAAAAAAAAAAAAAAAACCTCCTATGAGCCAGCAATTTTAAGTATTTACCCACGAGAAAACAAATAACTATATTCACACAGTTGTATTTTAAGAATGATCATTGCAGCTTTGTTCATAATTGCCGCTCCTAAAATAGCTCAGTTAGCCAATAAGAAACTGGAAAAACAAGTGGTCATGTACAATAAATGGAACACTATTCAGCAATACAATAGGGATGAAATAGTAATACCAACTCCATGGATAAATCTCCCAAATATTATGGTAGTGAAGAAGCCTTGTCAAAGAAAGTAGTTGATGTGTGATGCTAATAAAGACAAGCTTTAAACAAAACAAACTTACAGTAGGAAAAAGAGCAGTGCTTGTCATGTGGAGGTCAGTGACTGATGAGAAGGGCCACATGAGAACTTTCTAGAATGGTAGGTTTTCCTCTATATAGTACTCCATGTATTTATGAAAACACAGTGCATGTCAATTTTATACCAAAAGAAAGCTATAAGCAGGTCTGGAACCCTTGCTAGTAAGAGGTATGCTGAAGTATTTAGGTAGAAGCATATAGAGGCTTGCAATTTTAGATGCATCAAAAAAGAATCCGGATGGGTGGACAGATGGCTGGGCATGTGACAAAGCAAGTGTAACTACGTCCACATGGTGAGGACACTATGAAACTTTTTTAAACTTTATAGACTTAAAATTTTTATAATAAAACTTTGGGAAACAGGTTTGACATTTACCCCACCCCCCAGAAGGCGTGGCCTGGTCAGAAATGGTGTCTCACACGTCTTACTTCACACCCTTCACATCTCTGCTCTAAAAGCTTGGCAGTCACTATTTTTAGCCTATGTTTAGAATTCCTGTGTCATGACATATAGGAATTATATACTGCATCTTGCCTCATAAAGAGTTCTCACAAAAATAATCTTGATTCTTTGAAACATTTACTCAGCAGCTTTCATAATATTTAGTTTCAGTGCTGGCTTTCCTGTGCTCTTGAAGATCTTCGTGTCCAAGCACAGGTTCTGCTTTGTCCTGGAGTACACAGACAGACTAGCGTTTGTTCTCAAGTTTGCTTTAAATGACTACTGGGGCATTAAGTCACGCTGAGCATCACCTCCACCAACTGGCGCCACCACGGCACACCCTCACTTTTAAGTGTCTATTACACAACTGGTCTTTCCCCATTACCATCACTACCTGTCTGTCAAATTGCATCTTCTCTAACCAAGACTAGCACTAATGGTGGTCTCAAGCCATGTTTACCTCAGTACTGGAAGATTCTACAAATCTCAGATATACGCTCTTGGTTTTATAGCTCGTTTCCTTCTTAATGCACTCCTCCTGTAACTTTCTTCAGATTGTGTTAATTAATAGAGTTAATGGAGTTGTCTCATGCCCCGTCAAACTCAACATAGATGATACTTGTGTCGTGTCTTCCATCTTAATGTTTTGTTATCTTCCCACAGCAGGGAATCTGTCGGCTTTAAAGCTTTACTCACTGATGAGGGTGCCAGCTCCACCCTCAGTACTTCAGGCTTGTAATCTAAATGTATGTTTCCTTATCCACTGTTAGATGGGGGTGGGGATGAAGGGGCAGGGGTGAAGAAGTAGGGATGACGGGCAGAGGTGAGGGAGTATGGATGACAGGGGTGGGGTGAAGGGGTAGGGACGAAGGGGTCAGGGCTGAAGGGAGTATGGAACAGAGGGGATAAACCGTGTCCTCTCTACCAGTCCATGAATTCCAAGATTAAGGAATACTATTTTCTACTCTGAAGGATCATAGCAATGATGCCTTCCACTGTACATGTCCCTTCAGTTTTAAATACTTCTACAGATTATTATATTTCATTATTGAAATTGATGACTTGTGCATTTCATATTTTAGAGTCTCAGGGATATTCATTGACATCTATTGATTTTGTAAAGTCAAAGAGTGTCAAATGCTATTCATTTTGTTTCTCCAAGATATTTGTTGGCTACATATCAGAAAATACTTTCTGCTCTCAACTGAGACTCTTTACTTTGAGACCTGAAAGTCAGCACTGCCAAGTTTACTAATTCGGTTGACAGTCTGGCTATCTTCACCATCTTTTTAAATTCTGGAGAGCTTTTTCTTTGGGTCCTTAATCTAAGATACTAGCATTGTACAAGTCTTGTAGTGGATGTTATCCTATTTACTGATGCTTATTTCTGCCTGTACCTTCTATACAGACTCAAGATCTACAGAAGTACACCAGCTATAGTAGCTTTAGTTTTTAGCAGCCATCATGTGTTCTTTATGACTCAGTGTTCTTTGGGTAGGGTGTGAGACATCCACAAGAATACCAAATCTCTTCTGGAAAGTTATATAGCATATAAAAGAAGGCTGAATGATCTCTGCCAATGTATACTGTGTAGTGGGATACATACTGTGCAGTGGTATGATTGTTTAGATGAAATAAGATTGTTTAGCACTATCAAAAAAAAGCAACTTGACATGTTCTCAATGGGAAGAATGACAGTAACAATCGTAACAGCATACCACACATCACCTGAAAGTAATGAAGTGACAAGCATATGAAGAGCAGGTAATATTCACAAGCTGATTTAAACCCCAATAAAGTAAGAGATCCACTCAACTCTGCAGTACTGAATCCCAATGCTGAGCAGTTTCACTAATGTCACTAATGAATCCCCCTTGTAAAGTAAGGCCAAAGCAATGAGAACTTGGAATGAAGCCAAACTGATCTAAAGGAAGCTGTCTTCTTTGTACCATAGCTCTGCTGAGTCAGACATGCACTAAGAGAAGACATCAAACTGCCATTGTCTACTGGGTTTACACAGGAACAAAGACACAGGCAAAAAAAAAAAAAAAAAAAAAAAAAAAAAGGAAAGGAAAGGGGGAAAGAAAGGAAGAAGGAAGGAAGAAAGGAAGGAAGGAAGGAGGGAAGGAAAGAGGAAGGCAAACAGACACAACCTAACAAAAGTTGCCCAGCTAAAATGTCAGTCAATACCTCGGAGGGACTAAAGTAATGCAGGGTCTATAGCAATGAACCAGTAATGAAAGAAGACTTTCTTTTTAATTACATTTGTAGGCCAATGTCAGTATCAACATAGCAAAGGCCTGAGATTTCAAACAAATTGAAGCCACATCCTTCATGTGTCCTCTCAGTGAATTGTGGCCATATGAGAAAAGTCAGTTCCGGGCATTGTTGGCTTTTGATTCGTAACTCTTGTGCATCTGTAAAGACACACATACAGAAACAGGGCAACACATTTGCCAATGAAGAGTGACTATGTATCTAATTTCATGTGACTATTCAAATCATACATGGCATTTCCATATTTTGCTTTATCTTTTTTGCAGGAAAGAGAGCTTAATGTATGAAAGTTAACTAATTTGGAATTACATACCCATGTGCTGATGGCATAATTACAAAGTCATAATAAAAACACTGATGACTGAAACTCAGTAAAAGAAACACATTAAATATAAGAAGCAAACATCTAAAAGGAACATGTCTAAGGATCTAACATCATACACATTCCACAGAAGCACATTTATAAGTCATCCCTAACTCTAGAAAATACCACCATTCAAATACACACCAGACTACAGTAGAAGAGGGATTATTACTAATGTTTACAATGGAACACATGTGTAGGACTGAGCATGTTACACACAAGGAAAAGTCTAGGCACAAGACATGTGAGACAACAGTAAGACCCATGAAGGATCTTATGACATTCTAGGAAAGGGCTAGCACCGTCATAAAGACTGAAGAGTCACAGGAGCTCCTCCCACAGGAGGAAAGCCCGGAAGAAGGGTTATCAAGTATAGAAAGAACTTGTGGATGGTCTCAGAGGCAGTGGCAGTGTAAGACATGGGGAGCAATTGAATTTTGCCCTGGACATTGTGGCACCATTGATCAAAAACTACTCCAGGAAGAAAAGGCAAGTATGATACATCCTTCATTTAGGTGGCAATGACAGGCAGGAAGCTGAGAGCCATGTGCTTTAACTCAGACATGTAATGTAGGACACTAGGGATGAGATGCCTAATAAGTCACAGCTGAGGACAGCAGCAGAGTGCACATATGCAACAGACCTAGTCTACATGAGTTCACAACTACACTCACAGTGACGGCAGAAGACAACATCTTTGAGGGATGGATTTGGGAGAGATGCTAGAAATGGAGAGAAAGGGAGGTGATGTGACAGAGAGCAAAAACATTCAATTAAGTAACTGGAAGACTATGGTTAATTTTCAAAAGAACATTTTCCTATAGTGAGGTGTAGTTGCTAACTAAATGGCTCTGCAGAGTGAGTGATGAGGATGAACAGACAAAGAACATAGACTTCTTCAAGGCTGGCAGAGACAAGGCTGGAGAAAACTGGCTTTAGCATAGGAGGGTATGCGAGTATCTCTATAGACCACAAAAAATAAACCAGCATATAATTCTTTGCATAATTCTGTACTGATCATAAGCCTAGTTGTTTTTCACCTTCAAAAAACTGCTAAAATAAAAATTAACACAATGTTAAATTATATACATTTTATAACTTAATACAAACATAAAAGCATTACAATTTTATGACAAATTTTATTTCTAAAGATCTGTACAGTTTTTGTGACTAGACTTCTTCAGGATGATTTTGCCTCTAGCATCATGAGATATTAAATACTATTAACAATTTCTGGTTTAGTTCCAGAGTAATTACTGTGATACAAAAGACTATATTGAAATAGTTAAGCATACCTTTGTTCCTAGCCCTCTTTGCCCAAAGACAAGTATCTTTAGGGTAGTTAACAATTTGGACAGCATTTTCAAGAGAAAAATTAAAAATAGTTTTCTATTATTATGTTCTTAAAGGTCTAATTTTTCACAATAAACATGCTTATTTTTTATTATATACACATGCATACATATGAAATTCCTGCCTAAAATACATGCAGCCACCATCAAAACCAAAAGCCCATCCTCACAACCCAAAGAATGCCCTTTTATTAAGGCACTCATGTTTAGAATTAGGATGTAACTACCAAATTAATAAGATACTTAAAGAAGACTTTTATTAAGCACAAACAACTTTTAATACATTATGAATACAATAGGAAAATGTCTTCCAATGAATATGATATATCAAAGATCTGAAGGGTTTTCTTCATATAGACAATAAAAATAATCAATTTTGAAGAATCACAAAGTAAAATTTTGTATTCACTATCCACTAACAGTTTAACTATGGTCTAAATGGTCTACATCACCTGGGGAGGAGGGGCAACCATGTTTTCATAGAGAATTCCTAAACTCCGATTAGCACCATTCAAAAGCTTGTTTTTAGTTGTTCATCTACAAACTGACAAGTCAGGTAAAGCGTGAAAGCAAGGACTCAGTGCAGTGTTTACAGTTCCTTCTTTAAGACACCTGGAGTCTAGAGCATCTAAGCATGTTACATGATTATGCCTCGGGAGCCAAGAGGTGTTAGCATTTAGAGACGTGTTGTGGGAAGAAAGGAGGCTTATCCTGCTGGGAAATGCATCTTAATGAGCTGTGGCTAGCACAGCAGTATGCCAACGGCGAAGATGTGTGGGCAGCGTATGACCTGCAGATCTGTGGGAGCTGGGGACATTAGCTTTCTGCGGTCACCATTTCCGGATGTCTCAGCTGCTGCCTTTTGAGACTGACCAGTTTCATTCTGTCTCTGATGTGTTCTGCAGTAGAAGCCATGTCACTTGGACTCCCAAAATATTGTTCAGTTCTAAAATCAGAACACACAGAAAAAAACACAAGTTAATACAAATTTGTTTAACTGTGACAGATGCATAAAAGCAAATGTAATCATAAAATGTGATATACCGTATGAGAAGAAACTAGTTCCCCTGGGGCCCTGCACAGTAACTTGCATCTGGAAGCTGGGATTGCTGTCTTTCACTGCAGGTAAATCATATGGCACTAAGCTACTTTTGATAGTTGAAATCTAGGCATCCCTGGAGATTCTTCTCAGTATAAACTATGAGTAATATTATTCCAATGGAGTAAACTGACAATTTTTTTTCAATATGAATTCCAAACACTCCCTGGAAGTCTGTAACACAGCAGTATGCCCTTTGTGTCTCATATCCAAGTTCTTTATATATATTTGATCCAGGAGTCACCCCACCACCACCACCACCACTGTGATCTGAAAAAGCACAATTACTCCACTCTGTAATCAGGCATGGGAACCAAGACACAGAGAGTTGCAGTCACTGCTAGGAAGGAAGAAAAGGAGCTGAGACACTGGGCTGCAAGCCTCTATACTCCCCTCCATCACAGGATCACAAAGCTGGATATCTTACTATTGTTTGATTCAAACTTCCTTTGCACTACCTTTCAGTGACTCACTGACAAGGTGGAGATCTCCAGGAATGAAACTCCTGATTCTTTTCCAGGCTTGTTGATTTTTATAACAGGTCATTTCACATTTGAACAGAAAAGAAGGGACACATCAGGGTCTGATGACCTTCCATAGGAAAAATCTCAGATGCCATAGGGCCTGTGAGAAGACACAGGTCTGGGGCTGGACAAACATGAGATGGTGTCCTAACTCCAACACCTGGAAACTAGGAAACCCTGGTCCTCTTACTGAATCAAGCCTCAGTTCCTTCAGTTCCAAGTCACAAATAACCACACTGGCCTGGACCTATCTGGTATAAGCAAAGAAGGTCAAGAACCAAAGCTGCTTGCTTGGTGCATCTTATGAGCTCAGTCCCTTGGGTCTCAGTCCCTTTGCTAACTCTCCCCATTTTGAATGAGGCCCCAACCTCACAACTCCCTGTGGTCATAGCTCAGGCTAGAAGTCCATGACTCAAACTAATCTGCAATCATCTGCTTACAAGATGTCAAGAGGCAATTTTGATGTCAGCAAACACGAACTGTCACTGCTGCCAACAGCTGAATTTGGACTTCTTTGCAACTTAAACTGATTTATTGTAGGAGTTGGAAATGTGGACCAAAATTAAGATACTTGGCCTTCTAAAGAATAGATTTTCCTCACTTAGTAATTTAGCTTTTAAATGATAAGAACATGCACCATACCCATCTGGGTAAACCACAGGGACAGTGAGTCTATCCAAAAGTGATTTCCCAACTGCTTCTATTTCCTCAAACTGCTCCTCGTCATTAAGCGCTTCAGGCTCTTCTGGGCAGTCCTGCAAAATCTGTAGCAAACAAAAGGGCAGCACCAATCAAAACCATGAAAGAGAATTAATCCTGCATAAATTCTGTAAGCTGAGGAAGGTGCTCTGGTTCCATGCTTAGTGTCTTCATAAGCATCCCAGACTGAGCTATGACAGCTATAAGCATCAATTGTACGAGACTGAGCTACGACAAGTAAAGAAATTCTCATTACAAATGAAGCATATCTTGAGTAACAACATACAATCAGAAACACTAAAAAAAAAAAAAAATCTGGGGTGATTTCTAGGAAAGAAATAATGGAGTACTATTTGGAAAATGAATAGAACTTGTGCTTATGAAATTGTCTCTAGCTTTTTAGACAACCATGTACTGGACACTTGATGGGATGTTTATTTAGCAAAGTGGAGTGTGGGTATCAAGCTCTGTTCTTGAGGAGCTTACAGACTTCAAAACTAAAGAAACTGCAAACTACACCAACATCATGTGCAGAGGTAGCTGACGTGAAGATCTGCCTAGATTCTTTGATCTGCTGATTTAACTGCTTACAATTCTAGTAAAGACATTTCATTCTTTTTTATTAAAAAAAATTCAAGGTTGGGATTCAAATTTGGATATTTCTTTAGTTATTGTGTTATATAATTTGATTACAGTTATAGTTGAGTTTATGCTTGCTTTATAAAATAAAGCAGTCGAGAAGAGAAGTAGTGAATGATGACAAAAAACTTTACATAGCAAGATAAAGGCCAGGGACAAAACAAAACAAAAACAAATCCCCAAACACCAACTTTCTATTTTAAAATCTCATAACTAAAATTATTTTTATATACCTTCTAAAGGGTTATCAATTTAAAAATATTCTCCTATTTAAGAATAGTCTCCAAGGGGTTGGAGAGATGGCTCAGTGGTTAAGAGCATTGGCTGCTCTTCCAGAGGTCCTGAGTCCAATTCTCAGCAACCAAATGGTGGCTCACAACCATTTGTAATGAGATCTGGTGCCCTCTTCTGGCCTGCAGGCATGAATGCAGAACATTTATACATAATAAATAAATAAATCTTAAAAAATATTCTTCTAAAATGTTATCATGTTAGAAACTTGAATCGAGTCTCTTTTGATAGAAGCAGAGTATGGTGAACCAAGATGGGGTGAGGCTTCAGGGCCCTGCACTGGCATGCTCACTGTACAAGTCCATTAAGATGGGGTGAGGCTTCAGGCCCTGCACTAGCATGCTCACCCTGTACACATCCAATAAGAACAACACTGAAGGTCTATACTTTTTCTGGATGAGTAGTGTATTTTATAATAATAAAAAAAAGTTCACTGAAATAATCAGCAGATAAAATAAATCAAGCTATCTTCTATACTTTTTTCATGCTCATTAGGCCTTTGTTTGTCTGTTGCCCGAGGTGAGGTCTCTCTGTATGGCTCAGCTTACCCTTAAACTTGGAATCTTTCTACTTCAGTTTCCAGAGTACTGGGACTACAGGTATGAGCCAACATACTCAATGTCCCATTTTGTGGCCCATTTTACCAAAAACACTAAACTGCAAAGTTCAGTGAGCAGGTGAGAGAATCTGCTATGTCACTTTCAAAAGTGTGCTTCAAACATGAACCCCCTCCCCTGATTCCTGAGGTTCCCTGTGACATCTGTTTCTCCTGAGTTCCTGAGGTTGTCACATCTGTTTGTCTTGGGGTAAGGCTATAACTTACTGCATATTTAAATACCCTGCATATAAACTCAAACTGTTAAGTTTTCAACACAAAATTAACTACCTAATAAAAAACTTCCTTCTTGAATGGGAATGTACTCAGCATCACTACTGTGAAGAGAAATGGATTCTAAAAAAATTTGCCCAAATACTACTTTTATTACTGGCTTCTCTAATTACATAAAACTACGAAGAAATACATTCTAGAATGGATCTTTAAAAATAATCATCAAACAAAGGGTTTTTTTGTTTGTTTGTTTTAGTTTCATTAGTTTACTTGGCCAGTCTATACCCTGAATTATGGAAATACAAAATAACTTTTAAAAACTTTCTGACAATTACTACAAACATAGTTGCCAAAATAGTTTTCTTCCTGACCTAATGAAAGAGCCTGACAAGGTGACAGCAGAGTGCAGAGACTGCACTGGGAGGAGCAGGGAGAGAAGCCAGGCCTCCTGTAGTTTTGGAATCCTCTGGCCAAGCACTCTAGCCCGGGGTCAACTCAGGAGACTGAGTGGAGACATTCTTATGACGATACACATTCAAAGGAACCTTAGCAACAAAATGAACATGAACAGTAACACATAGATTAATCATATAATTACATTATTCCAATTAACATCTTAAACATTTGCAATGAATATTATCAAGGTAACTTGTCTTTTGTTTTTGGTTTTATTAATTGTTGTTTTTGTTTGATTTTAAAAGAGAATACAATGGGGCTAGAGAAGTTTCAATGGTTAAAAAACACTGCTGCTTTTCCAAAGGACTTGCGCTCAACTCCTAGCGCCCACATGATAATGCAACACTGTAGGTCCAGTCCCAGGGGAATCTGTCATCCTCTCTAACCTTTACAGGTACTGCATTGTAAGTGGCACACAGACTTAAATTCCCGAAAACAAACATGAAACACGAATAAATAAAACCTCAAAAAATAGTTTTAAGATCCTGCCTACCTTTTCAGCATTTGAGTGAAAGGCAATAGCCATTTCCAACCTATGCACTCTCTCTTCAGACGCTACTGTAAACTGCTTCCACACTCTGTTCAGTCGAGGAAGTGTGTCCCCTGAAGACCGGGAAGTACAGCGCAAAGATTGGCACAGAACAACCGTTGCCTGCAGCAACTGTCTGCCATAGTCGTACGTACTCTAGGAAGGAAAATAACCACAAAGTTAGAATACAAGCAATTTGTAAGGAGGGAAATGGGGAGCCTTTGTGGCACCACAGTACACCTACACTACATGAACCCAGCATCCTGTCAGCAATCTGCAAACACAATTAACAAATGCAGTAATGTGTCTAGTTAGCTCCCAGGTTTGTTTTTCTTTAGGCTCCTGTCCTTATTCTCTTTAAGCTCACCATCTCAGCCCGCTAAATTGTACTGGTCAAAAGAATGTCAGCTCTCTGATTGCCAAAACAAAGAGATGAAGTTAGCTCCACAGTTTATATTACATAGAGGAAAGTAAATTACATATAGGAAAGTATGAATTCTGCATGAGGGAAAATACACAAACATACTTTCGGTCCCCAAACAATTCTGTATCACTATGCTAATTCTAGTGAAACTAGGAGTTGCTGCTTCTAATCTGCTGTCACTAACAAGTACCTTATGTTAATTGTGTGTCCGATAGTCTAAATGGCATAGCATATAATAAAAAGCAGAGAGAACACAGAGACTCTCTACTCAGGAGCCAAACCCTCTTAAGTTCCTGTAGCCCAGTCTTGGTTTACCAGCTGGCATTTTCTTAACTCTGTGTAACAAAACTGGCCTTCTTAGACTTGGAAGGTTAAGGTACACCATCATCTTGCAGAAAGCTATTCACACACTGCCCTTGTAGAAAAGAAGACAAGTTCTGTACCTGTGCAACATCAACAAATTTTCTATGTTTTTCCAGTAAAACCTTCGTTTCCTGAGCATCATCGCCCAGTCTGATGTGGGTCTTCAGCAGGGCATCCAGAAGTTCACTTAGCCATTCTACTGCCTAATGAATACACAGAATAAAACTGGCTCATAATTCTTTCTTTGTAATGAAACACTAAGTCTGTGCAGAAATTACTTCTGTGTTATTAGTTAGCTCTTTAATTAATACCCTGGTTTTAGCATTCATTTGATGCCATGCCCTATGAACGAACAATCTCTCCTGATCCTCAAACTGCTATTTCAAATGTCAAGGTAGGACCTACTGAAGAGATATGCTCAATGTACAGCTAGCATCACATGATATGAGGCCATGGGTCTCTGTAATATAGTTCTGCTGGAATCCATTACAGATGTGCATTATGACTTGAAATGATATATTCTCTCTGTACTTCAAGATTAAATGATTTTTTTGATACTAAGCACATGATTACATCAAGTTGCTTATGTAGCACGGATAATTCTCTTGTGAAACAGAAAGCAGTGTGCTTCACCACCCTTCATTCCAGGATAGAACAACTTCGTTGACAATAATAATTAATAAATATTCCCAGTCTCTAACTCAACAGAAGATTTCACTGAGGGGGTGAGTGAAATGAGATCAGTAAACTAGCTAAATCCCAAGCTTTATTCTCTACAGGAGAAACAAGGACCTGACATAATAAACTGGCTTTCTTAACACCACAGGAGTCCACTTTGTTCACAGTTAAGAGAACTTAGCCTTCTAAGTTAGCCTACAATGAACTTAGTCTAGGCTAACCTCCTATGTGGTTTGCCGGGCCTTACCTGGGAAGCGTCCTCTTCACATTTAAACAACTGCACCATCTGAAGCATCTTCAGCCTCCGCACGTCTACCATATCCTCACATCTAATGGACCAAACACAAACTCAGCTTAGTACTCTGACCTAGATCTACAACATCATTGTCTGACACGAATGTTTAACAGTACACTAAAATACTTAGTCCTATGCTCTATGGATACTGCAACTATTTTGTACTGACTTGTCAGAGGTTTATGAATATCTAATCTATTATCTATGTTACATCAAGACCTCGAAATACCTGGGATGATACTGAATGACAAACCCTCTCGAGGATAGCATGGATTCTGCAAAATATTGAAGCAAAGCATAAACGCAATGGTTCACCAAAAACCAAATAAACCTCCATCGCCAACTTTATTAAACAAGCTTCAAAGATAAAAGTATAAAAGTTTAGAGGATGATGCTCCATAGAAATTTAATTTATTTTTTCAAATTATATTATCTGGAATAATACTAAATTCTGAATTAAAAATGTACACCTATACTCTTTAAGAAAAAATAATCCACATATCTTCTGAGTTAAGACAACACAATGCAGAGCATTGTTTAAACTCTCTGTGGTCTGCATGGATAATATACAGAATAAATCTCAATAGTGTCTTGGTGTAACTAAGATATGATCCATTTCCTTCATTTCTATGCAGTTCCATGTACCAGAGGCAGGTAGGGGACTCTTGTAAAGCCCACATATCAGAAACAGGTAATCCAACAGACCACAGGCTCCACAGTCAGGGTTCCTGAAGAAAGCCAAATGGTAACACAGAACTAGCTACTAATGGGCGACTTATAAAACAAAGATTTCTCAGTCCCAGCCAAATGTTATAATGTAGCTTATTTAAGGTACATCTACAAGTGACAGAAGGGAAATAACAATGATTATTCCTAAGATCTAAACAATAATATATGTAAGACACCTTAATGATAATGATTGGCCACATGAAGCTCAATACATATTGTATGCCATTGGGAAAATAAGACAGTTGAGCCTAAGTTTAAATTATAACATCTAAACACACAGGAGTCAGATTAGAAAACGTTGATGGGAAATGAATTTTAGTTGGTAAGATGGTAAAAACCGTTACGTATCCGTGTAAAACATTCTGTGGGGGTGGAGAAGGACTCATTTGCCTAGCATAAGCATCCACTAGACAGAAAAAAAAGAGTCATCAATGAATGGCAAACACAACACATTTGAGAAACTAAAAGCAACTGCAATTCTGTAGGAAGCTACAGGATGCTGAGACTGCAGAGCTGAAGGTGGTCTCCTACACTAGCCTAAGAACACAACTCCATCTATGTCCTGAGGAGAGTAGTCCATAGTCAGCTGTCTCTGGCTAGTTTCTCTCACTGAAGTTCATGCATCCATCCCATGGAAGACATAATGACATGAGACCTTTGAGGTCCCACAACCATCCTTTTGGTTGTCAACCAAAGGCTGACAAAGATTATTACTTTAAGATGGATAATGGTGAAAATGAGCACCAGTTATCAAGAAGAGTCAGTTTAGACACTAAGGCTAAAGATGAATTACACATGGTTAAAGCAGAAGTGATGAATCACAGGGCAGTCAAATTAAAGTAATAGTGGCAACTGTGAAAAGATCTATACATCCAACAGCTGGGACCTTCAAATAACACCATCTGTTGTCTTCAGGTTCATGTGTGGCTCAGGGCCTGCACATGTTAGTGGATGGCACCTAGTAGCATGGAGCAAGATATCGAGTCAGAAGATGGAGACAAGCAGCCTGTCTGGGAAGGGATCAGCCTCTGGAAGTAGTAATCAGGTTCCACAGAAAGAAGTAAAGCTTGGTAAAGATGAGAAGGAAATTGAAGCAGCAGCTCTGGTGAAGGAATCTGAATGAGCTCCTCCAGCCAAAAATGCAAAAGAATCAAACCAGAATAGAAAAGACAAAACCATCAACCCTAACATCAAAAGGTCAGGAATCCAAAGAAAACCAACCAACCAAACAATAGGAAAACAAAACAAAACAAAAAAGTATAGAAAAGAAAGGTTCTCCCAAAGTAGAAGACAAGTTCAAAAGCTATATAAGGAATTGCTTCCGGAGGACTAACCAGGAGTTTCTTGAGTGCTCTGGCAGTGGAGGAAGTCTCTTTAAGAAAATAAAATATTCTATCTTACTTCACTGCTGTAGGAGCTGATTATCTGGCTGTCTTTTTTATAATGAGAAGTGAGGGCTTCCCCCTACAGTGTTTGGTAAACGTTGACCAGATTTTACTGCCAAAAATGTGCTGTTTAGATGCCTGTTTCACTTTCAAGAATGGAAATACAGTCTTTACTTGGCTTTAAACATGCATGGAATGTGAGGCCAGGACGTAGTCATAGTGGTGATCAGACATGGAAATGGTGGGGAGACAAAAAGAAAGGTGTGAAAAAAACCCTCATTATTCTAATAATGGAAACAAAAGTCAAGGGCTTCATTCAGTCTTTGTCCTTGTGAAGATTACTCTTGTCTGCAACAGAATTATCAGCAGCAAGACCAAAGGCAGAAAAAAGAAAACCTTTGGCATCTGAGATAGATTTTAAATTTAGAGCTAAATTCTAAATTTGGTAGTTGACAGCAACTTGAACAGGAAACTAAGAGAGAGCAGAGTTTGGGAGAAATGAATCTGATCTAGGCATAGCAGGTTGGATGAGAATGTGGCACATCCAGCTGGAGATCTATCTCCCAGAAGCAACCCAAGGTAGAGAGGTCTTGGTACCTAGTGAGTCACGAGCATGCAGGGCAGACTCTGGGAAGATGTGCAGAGAGAAGGACACCACAGCTCTGGAAGCCTTTAGCAATAGAAAGAGAAACCAGGAGGGACAGAGCCAAGAGGCTGTTTTTAAGGAAGACACAGTTGTACCAACTGTGTCCAATGCTATTTAGAATCAAGCCGGTCAGGTCTAAAATAGGCCCTGATTTTTTCCAAGAATGAGTTTATTACATACAGGGATTAGAAGTTTCTGACACTAGAACAAGCAAACAGAGAGGAATAGGGAGGCAGAAAGGAGAATAAAGAAGGATAGAAAATAACCTAGAGGAAGTAAGGAATACAGGGTTAGACCTGCCAATGACTGAGCTGGAGGAGTAGAGGAGACATCAGAAGGCAGTGGACTGAAGAACAAGTCACTCCTTCTGTGACAATTACACGTGTACAATCATTTATTATACTTCATACTGAAGAGATCTAAGCATCCACAGGAGGAACCCAAACCAGGGCGGAGAACAAACATTGCTAGAGTAAGAAGACAGCTGGGCAAGAGAAGCTAGAGCACATATGAGGACTCACCCAAGAATCTCACAGAGTTATCACCCCACAGTAAGGACACTGTAGGATCAAGGCAGGGTGCAAAAGGAATTCCTGCTTTGTGACTCTTCGTGGTGCAGAGCGGAAATGTCTGGGAAATTCTCTTCATGACTTAAGTTTCCAAGTGTGCAAAATTCCATACAACCATGCCAGATTACATATCTGTGCCTACTCTTGCCTCTGTAATTTTAATCTTTTACTTTCTAACACTTTCAGGTCATGATCAGAGACTGAGTCTCCATAGCCTTAAGTTCCTGTTAGTCTACCAAGCGAAGACAATTCAATGTCAGCCCACTGTCTAATCCTACGACCAACACAACAATGGATGTGAGACATAAGATGAGACAAAGGGACAACTAGGTAAGGTTTAACAGAATTCTAACAGAAAACAGAAAAGAACACTTTCCACAATGGTCTTCTTCTAGTGTGAATATCTGAGTTTAACTAAAATCTCTACAGCCAGGTAAGAGGGGGAAAGGTGCCTCCTTATCAAATGAATGAAGTGGCATTGGTTGTCAGAACAATTATATATAATAATTACCACATTCACCCCAAACCTACTATACATATAAGAGGTAAGAGGTTTGCTTTTATATGCAAAATATAGATTATTTAGCTTCTATCTTAGTTTCATGCTATTTTGGTGAATTTAACATTAACATTCAAACTTTGCCTTTGTTTTCTAAGCTGCATATCTTCCATCACTCCTTGTATGTGGTCCACGTTTTCTTTATTTTCAATAGTTACATCCTTTCCATAGGCCCAGGAAGCCTGATTGGAGATCTGATCCAGGAGACCTTGACCTTTTTCTCGTAAGCCTTGCAATCCCACATCTAAAACAAATGACACTGGATTGAATATCTTAACAAGGGTGTTTCTTCTTCAGCAGCTAAACATAAGTTCCAAATGTAGACACTTTAGAAACTGACATGACAGGATGCAGACCTCTCACTATCTCAACAATAGAACCTCTAAAAGGGTTCAAAATGGAATGCTTGCTTCTGTTGCCAAATTCTCCATAAAGGGAATCTTCAAAACCAAATCTGCATAAATGGAGACTTTTAAAAAGTCAAAGTATGGGATTCTCTATTTCAACAGATATGACTTTATATTTTCCCTTTGTCCTTTTGTGTTCTAATTTTTAGGGAAATGGTGCACATTTTTTTCTCAAATGCCTAAGATTTGCAAGGTTTCAAAAATGCTTACAATGTGTAAGCAAAGTAAAAGGATGAACAGTGTGAGGAGGGCCACTGTGAGGAGAACCATTGGCGCTCACATGCCGTGGGAAGCGCTATCCATGATGTCCGGACTCCAAATTAGACATGTGCATAGGAGTTCTCTTTCAAGGAAAGCATGGCCCAAGAAAACTTGAGATACTTTAAATTACAGTTGGCATATGAAATATTAAAGAGGTATTATGCTTACCATCCATTAACTTAACAAAGGCTGTAAGCAAGTAAAATGTCAATATAAAAAACTAATTCCCTAAGTTGTTTTCATAATGAATTAATTTGCTCAATCATGTGTCATCATCACCTTCTACTAACTTGCCTTAATGTCCTGCATCTTCCCTACTCACCCTTTTTGTAAGATGCCCCTGTCTCAGTTTGACTTCCAACTAAGGAACTGCACTGTGTTTCCTGCTGCAAATGCATTTAAAGAGTCTTGATGTCAAGTGACAGAGCCGGGTTAATGAAACTGGACTATACTTCCCTTGAAGATGATTTTCAGTGTGGAGATACAATACACGGAATCAAACCAACTATTCATTCTCATGGTTAGACATAGCAACACCACTGCCAACAAAAGTCACTGCATAAAACACAGTCTGGGGCATGCAGGGTTTATCATGGAACACTTCACAACTAATTATGGTTTCTGCATGCATGATAAATATCTGTCCCTGGAATATGCAAGACATAGCACTTTAAATTGAGTAACAGGAAGGTGAAAGGCCCGAGGAAGGCAGGACTGACCAATCACAACAGAAAATAAATGTTTTAGTATAAACTATAACCCTTCAAGGGAATAAAACCTTTCAATATTATGTTTTCTGTGTTCCCTGCAAATAATTAGTCCAGTATATAAATTAACTGTCTAACCATGGTAATATTTTTACAAAGAATCCTGAGGTTTCAGCATTTTTAAAATCTGCTTACCAACACTTTTCAGCTTCTCTTCGAGCAGTTTTAAAGTTTGCTGAATCGATGCTCCATCAGCTGGTGCTACGTCTACGCACAACATACCTAATAAGCCATCCAACTGCTGAGACAACTAAAGCAGAGGGACAAAGAGACAACCCTGATGTAACTGGCATCTCAAGTCTTCAATGATTAATGAGGTCTATCTAATGAGGCCATCACAAATACACTTGAAGAAACTATGCAGTTAAAAGATAAGGACGAGCAATCAGAATACATGTTATCTAGAAGACGGGACACACAGAAGGTCAGCAGAATGCAAGAAGTTAGTGATGGTTCCATTTCTGCCTATGTTATAAAACATATTATTGAGAAACCATCAAAATAAAATACTAGCTTGGAATGCTTTAGTTAGATAATAGGTTTAATTGCATGCAGAATAACAAAATAATTTTTAACTGAGGAATTTTATCTCATTACCTCCACCAGTAAATTACAGTCCGGGGAAGATAATCATGAGACATGCAAACCTACAAAAGTTTTGTACAGATTGTCTGTGTCATTTGGAGACATGGAAAGTAATCAGAACAGGTACTCACATCTTGGGCCACACCATGAAATTCCAAAGCTGCCTGTAGGAGATTTTGCCTAAACTCTAGCTGACTGGCCTGTCGGTAACAAACATCACTAAGCTGTTGCTGCAGAGACTTCAACTCCACCAGATCTTCCTCGTCCCCAGCGTTCAAGAGTGCTGCAATCTGCTGGTTAAGCTCCACGTATACTGCAAACCACTCCTGTAATAGGGACATTACAAAGCACACTGAAGGTCAGATTAGCCCCGAGCACTATGTGTGATTTCTCAAGAAGAGACACAGAAATTTTTAATGCAGAATTATTTAAATAGAAGATAAGTCCCCTATCATCAAATTCTTTTACAGTGATCCCTGGAAGTCACTGCTGGCCAAAATCAGTCTCTCCAGTGCCATCCTAAATGGTCCCTTCATCCCTGCTGCTATTTTCACTCAGGGAACAAAGGACCTTGAAGTTTTCCCAAACCAACTATAGTCCTTGTCACCCAACACCCCATAAGCCCTGAGTGAGTTCAAAGGTAGGCTTGCTCCTCCTTGTTACCTCCAGACTGCTTCTTGTCTGCTCCCCTGAACCTTACCACCTTCTCAGAGTGCCTGCTGCTGAATTTCTCCCTGCCAGCCCCAACCCCATCCACAGGGGGTATAGCAAAGGCCTGGCTTTCAGCAGTGTTTCCACCATGTAGATATCTTCCAACACCAACTCTTTTCTCAACTGCATTATTCTCACTTCGTCTCACTGACCCATCTTAGTCACCATAAAAAACGATTGTCTACTACTGCATAACTCCTTAAACCTCAGTTTCATGAATCCCATTCTGTGACCTCCAAGTACTGACCCCATTTGTCCTCCTTTAGCAGGCTAGCACTTACAATCCCATGGGGTCCACCAACCACTAACAGGTTTACTGTACACAACTTGGCAGCCTTTTTTCTTTCTTTTATTCTTGGTCAAAGGCTATTACTACCTGATGTACTTATCACAACCTACAAGCAGATTTCTCTGCCTATGGTGACTAGCAAGCTCAAGTTGCTATGGTACTATAGCCATGTGCTGTACAATGATGGTCAGGAGCAGAACACATAATACAATGATGTTCCACAGACCGTGAGCCTTACCAACATCACAGTCCTCATTCAATGTTTATGCAACATAAAGATACATTTTTCAGTGCTTGCTCCCCACTGTTGAGTAATGAGTGGTGGGAAGCAGACACATTTATTTATTTATTTATTCAGGTTTTTCTCTATGTAGCTTTGGAGCCTGTCCTGGCACTCGCTCCATAGACCAAGCTGACGTCTAATTCATAAATCTGCCTGCCTCTGCCTCCCAAGTGCTGGGATTAAAGACGTGTGCCACCACTGCCGGGCTTAGTGGCAGATTTTGTAAGGCTGTCACTAACCCTCAGACCTTGGCAATGTTTCTGTGTCTCTCTAGTCAACCCTTGTCCATTCTCATGACTACTGCTTTTCTCATGACTTACATCTCTAGCTCCCTTTTAAAACCTCACCACTTGCAATCAAATATCTGGCCTTTTCTTAAACTTAAAACAGCTTATAACTACTATTGTATATTACTTATATGTGTTAAATGGTTTCAGAACTGTGACATTCCCATGCATGTATGATATTCTACTTTGTGCTTTGATCATATCAAAGACCTCAATTTTTTATTATTTAAAAATTTACATATACAATATTAGGTTTTATTCTGCAATAAATGTCTGCAATGACATTTTCAAAAATGTCTCTATCATTCCCCCCCACACTCCTGGCACTACCTTGGTGCCCCCTCCACTTTTACACTGTGTGTATCTTACTGACCTTCCCACTTCCTTCTCAGAACCTCGCTCCCCCCTTTCATGATCTGTCTTCAGGGTTCTCAACTGAACATACACTCACCTTGCTTACTGACTACAGGCAGAAAGAACATACAGTTCCTAAAATCTTACTTCTGACTTCCCTGGGAAGTAACATCTCTCATCTTCTCACTTGAAACGTCTGCCCTCTTCTGGAGCCCTACACCCTGCCTCACACAGCAGCCAGTACTCAACAGTTACTGGCTATCATCGGCAGCCAATCACTGCTGCTGACACAGATTTGCTTCTGCAGTTATGTTGTCTATATCACCTATCAATGCGTTTTCAACCGGATTCCTTTCATCAGCATCTAAGGAAGGTGGAATATATTTAAAAGCACATTTTGGAATGTCTACTTTTTAGTATTTTAAATCAAATCACACACACACTTATGTGCACACACACAAATGCATGCCCCCACACACACACTCACACTTCCTCCCTTTACTCCTAGGAGTTCTCAACACTCATTGGCTCTCACTTCCTATACTCTTCGGAATTTCTCCTAGTCAGGATTTTGTACTTTTGTTCTTCAGAAACCATTCATGTCACATTCATTAGAAAATTCCCAAAGCTTTATTCCTCTACCAATAAGTATTGCTGGTTCCACCCAGTGCACTTAATATCTCATCAAATGTCTGCTGCCTTCATTTAAATAGTTTATAGTCTTTCATTTTTATTATCTCTAACTCTATGTTCTACACAAGTCTAGGCTTAAAAAATGCTCCAAAACTTTCAAATAACATTTAAAGTAGCTTTAGTTCCTTTCCACATGTTGAAAGGCATCATACATTCCTGCCACAGACTTAGCCTCAACACTGGAGCTTCTGTCTACACCTTGCTCTCTGTTCCCTGGCAACAGCAACATTCTGCCTCCATCATGCTTCTGCAGCAGCATGCTTCCCACATCAAGTTTTCTACCTTGTGTCCTTTGCTTGGATTACTCTGTCACCGAATTTTAAGGTTTGGGTACTAAGTGTCATCTCCTCAGAGAGAACTTTCCTCAACACCACACCTCTATTGCTCTCTTCAGTCCATCTCTCCTGACTTGGTTGTAAATTCTGTGTGGTAAGAATTTGCTATAACTCTAGACTTCAGAACAATGCGTTCAATTAACACACATCGAATAAATGTATAAAATGTAACAGACACTGTAGACTTGACATTAAGTAGGTAATGGGATGATTTTGGAAATGTCTGGAGATATTTTTTGGTTCACATGACTAGGAAGGCAGTAGCAATACATAT
This sequence comes from Cricetulus griseus, assembly GCF_003668045.3. NCBI lineage: Eukaryota > Metazoa > Chordata > Mammalia > Rodentia > Cricetidae > Cricetulus > Cricetulus griseus. The sequence goes on along the minus strand of NC_048599.1, from coordinate 97,863,549 downwards.
GAGAGCCTATATAACTAAGACCTCCATGTCTAAATTGTCAGAAATGTAAGGAGGTCAAGTCACTGTTCCATAAATTATGGTGATAAGAACTGCCTTACTATTTTATTGATTATTTTAGAAACAATTAGTTTCTAAACTATTTTTTAAATACCAAGTTATCACAATGACTGAGAGTGCAGTTGTCTCAGCCTTACACTGATGTATGCTGTGTGCATGTGGGGGAATGTGTGGGTATTGATGGGCAGCACGTGTGTGGGGGTCAGAGGACAACTTTCTGACAATAGGTTTTTTCCTTGACAATAGGAATTTCCTATTCCTAGCCACTATGTGGCTACAAAGGACAAAACTCAGGTCATCAGGCTTGACAGCAGGCGCCTTCTCACCAGCCCAAGAATGTCTGTCTTAAATGTGAAAAAATATCATGGAGAAAATTGTTGTCATGTTCTTAAATAGGACGTGACTTCACTGTCTTATTTATAGCACTTGGAAATTTAGTTAGTATTCTGAAGAAATGTGTCCAGATCCTGAAAAAGAAATTGCAATAATTCTAAGGAAAGCAGTAAACTAAAGGGTTAGCATTCAGGAACATATTTTCTCATGTTGGCTTGGTGCACATCAAAGTGTCTAAACTTTATTTAAAAAGCGTCTTTTAAGTTATGCCCACTAAGATGAAGAATCACCATTGTGTAGGTGATTTCTTTTTTCTTTATGAATTCATAAAATACATACAGGTTCTTGCAACCTCGCCAGGGATGTAAATATAACACAAGAACTGGTATGCCTCAATAAATCAATACATTGATTAGAAATATGGATTTTACTGATTTACATAGTTGAGGTTGTCCTAAAGACAAATCAGCCTATCTGGGATGAGGGTCAGAGAGGACCTGGTTTACCTATAATACATACTTAAAATTAATCAATGTGTTTCTTCCTAGAAAAGAGGGGGCACAGGGTGTATGTGACCTCAAGCGACTAGACTGCCTTTGATTTAATCTACTCTATCCAGATTGCACATCTGTTGTATGGAAAATGATTATGCATAACCAATGAAAAAGCACAGAATTTGGGGCCTGAATTAAGACTGTTAAAGAGCCGATGAAAGTCTTATTTATATTAAGGCAGTCAGATCCAGGCACCAGTGTATGTGGTGGTGATGCACAGTTGGAATGATGAGCATCCACGCTAGCTTTACCAGGGAATAGCATCCTAATGCAGATGAAAGAAACAATGCCAGGTCAGGCTACCAAGGTGAGTCCGACACAGTGTGTATCAAGATGAAATGAGTCTTGATTCCTTAAGCAAACTGTGTTGCCGGTTCCTATTAGATAGCACACACCAGGAACATGTGGCCTCTATGGCCAGGATACTGACAGAATGCTAAGAAGGCTTCAGAGACCATATTCCACACTCCTACATTTTGTAGTACATTTTCAACTACACTTGCCTTTACTGAAATATAAAAGACTTTCACTGAACTAAAACTCTCATGTCTTAAAGCTCTGAGATTACAGGTATTCAACACCGCACCCAGCTTCCATTAAAATATTTAAAAATATTGTCAATTCTATAACCACTACCATGTTTATTACTATTTCTCCTGCTGTATTAAAAGTTGAATGAATTTCTAACCCATAATCCCCTGCAAAGAACTGCATGTTGGGAGTCTTATTCTTCTTTACATTAATCCTAAACAGCCAAACATAACTGAGGTTTTAGTTTTAATTCTCCATTATGCTTTTACATGAAATCTGAAATTTAATGCTTGGCATATTAATTTAATATGCATGGCATATTAAAATTTTCTAAACTCTATCTTTGTTAGCTGTCAATACTAGAATTGTATCATTAATTCACAAAGACCTGAAAAATGCCAATAAATTCTTTCAACAGGTGGATCTTATTTGCAAAGATCAAAGAGAACAAAGAACAAAGTTTTAATTTTGTTGTTGGGTTTTGGTTGATTCTTTGGTTTTGAGACAGAGAATATAGCCCTAGATGGTCTAGAACTGGCTATGTTGACCATATTGGCCTCAAACTTGTGGCAATTCTTTACCCTCTGCTCGGGTACAGGTATGCGGTATATACCACACCCAGTTTGGGAAGTTTTGAATAAAATACTAAATATTAGAACATTAAATATCATAAGCTAGCACATTAATTATCAACCAAGTTTTTCACAAGTCGACAGTGCAGCGCCACCTATTGGCTAAAATAATGCAATCCTCCTTCTAAACCCTGCAATGGAAAATTTCAAATCTAATGAATGTGCAACAGAACAAAATAATGAGAATCCATGTCTACCAAGCTTTAGCAGTTATCAATTTGTGGCTGACTCTATTTCCTTCAGACTCCCATCCACTCTTTCCATACCTACCAGTTTTATAATGAATCCCAAATACCACACATGACTTAAAGAAATGAATCTATGATGGCCCACAAGTGTTTCTTTTCTTGAAGACCATGAATGAAGATGTCAGTTTACCTACACAAAGCCCTAAATACTAGGAAGAACTAGAAAGGGCCCCATATGGGCCCTCAGAGGTCAATCTGGAGGCTGTTCAAGCAAGTCAGTCAACAGAGTCTGCATCTAGAAAACACTACGGTAGCATCTGAAGAATGTACACTTGGATAGCTCCACACTAGCTGGTGGTCCTTTCCACTTTAAAAATTCTACATACATTTCAACATGCAAAAGTACACTGCTTCTTTAAAGTGACTTAATAACCTTGTAAAGACAATGTCACACAAGCATGCCTATTATATGTAACCTGCACATTTATCCTTAGTGCATGATACATAAAATGTGCTTTTTAATCCAGTGTGAGCTTATATATGATATGTGTATAATCCATTTTCTACCTACAAGTGTTTCCTTGGATTCTTTTTAAAATGTCAAAACACAAACACTTACTTTAGGCTCATGTCACAAACCCTCACTAAAAGACTTACATAATTAAGTGGCCTCAGAGGAAGTCTAGAATGCTCTGTGACAAATACTGTTTTCAAGAACTAAATAGGGCAGCCAGGCATTGGTGGCACACGCCTTTAATCCCAGCACTTGGGTGGCAGAGGCAGGTGGATCTCTGTGAGTTCGAGACCAGCCTGGTCTACAAGAGCTAGTTCCAGGACAGCCTCCAAAGCCACAGAGAAACCCTATCTCAGAAAACAAAACAAAACAAAAAAAACAAAAAAATAAATAAAAAAATAAACAAACAAACAAAAAAACAAAACTAAATAGGGGAACAAAGTTTAGAATCCAGTTATACTATAATAATTTACTCCAGAATAATCCACACAGTTCTAACAAACCAAATCCCTACCAAAAAATAAAACAAAACCCCAAACCAACTCATCAACATTATATCATTTAAAAAGGACCAAGAGAATTAAAAAGATTATAACCACAGGAGCAGGGCTTATATGCTAAATATAAATCATGTTTAACCAAAAAAGAGAGCTCCATGTTGGAAACTGTGCACTGTATTAAAACATACATATTTTCAATTATAGGATTTCATGTGTAAGTTTCTCATGAGTGTAAGTTTAACATTATTATTGCTGGCCAGTTTTTGAAGATATTCTAAGGAGATGCAAATTAGCAGTCAATGTTAATTTTTCCAATTTTGTATTCAGACCATTTAAAATCAACATAAGTAACACAGCCTGAGGGTAGTGAGGGGAGGTATGCCTTCCTCATTGAGGGCAGGCTGACTAGGCCACAGCAGAAGCTAAGTAATAGTGACCTCCCTACCCATCAAGTTTTACAATTTAAATTCTTTTGAACCATCATTATCTATTAACTAGTTTAGGGATTAACTGATTACCCAATGTATATCTGACTTTCTGATTGTCACCTTCACAGTTACAAAAGTAACCCTTTAAATCAATAGAGACTGGACAGATGTTCTGTCTGCCACGTCCCTCAGCTCCACGGCTGTGTTTAACACAGTGGCAGCATTTAATTGTGTAGCATATTCCCAGTAGAGCAGGGAAGGCCCTTCTCTCCAAGGACTACAGAAAAGAAGTGTCACTTGGAAAAGAAAAGGGATCAAGGGGAAATGGGATGGGGGGACAACTGAGGGTTGTAAAGGGCAGTGAATATGATCAGAGTATTTTATATACACGTATAAAAATGTTACAACGAAACCCACTATTTTATATGATTGATACCTGCTTAAACAACAACTAAACCCAGTTTTTGTCACAGAACTACTGAAAAAGACTCTGTATTTTTAGGTCACTTTTTTCCTGACATTGTAAATGTCATCCAAATTGTGCTTCTAGGACAAAATAATGGAACTGTATGGGAATCCAGACCAAATTATCACTGATTACATGCTAAGTCTCCAAGTGTACTTTCAGACCTCTACGCACTCAACACACGCAGCACTCAGTCCCACTCAGGTACTAGTGACACCCACAGAAGACCACACTGTGACTTGCAGAGGGAAAGCTGCTCACACTGTGCTGGCTCTCGATCTCCTCATGCTTTTGTTGCAGGGCCTGGGAGGCCCTGATGGAATCACCAATCCCCCACTGTGCTCTCAGTTGTTCAGATCCAGGCCCTTCAAGCCAGTTCACAACCTGCAAACAAAAGGTGAGATGAATAAAATAATCAAAGGTCTTCAAATTTGCATTCTGACTAGTTTTTCCTCCTGAAAAGCCCTGAATTCCTCAAATGTTTATAACTTAAATTATTTAAATTTTATTGCATATCACTGGCAGTAAATGTTTCATTTGGAATTATGTATTTATACTAAGACATTGCTTCCAAAAACCTGCATTTGGAAGAATGAACACTGAAGCTAGCACTTCGCTTTCAGCTATCTGGGGGGGAAAAAGCAACACAGAGTGCTTCTATTAAAGAAGTTAAACTTTTACTTATAGTAAGAGAGTTGGAACAACAGGACTTAAAAATTGGGAGGATATCAAGAATGACATTAGTCAAAGGTTTTAGCTAGCACTTCAGAAAGTTGAGTTTCAGAGCCAGGCAGTGGTGGCACACACCTTTAATCCCAGCACTTGGGAGGCAGAGGCAGGTGGATCTCTGTGAGTTTGAGAACAGCCTGGTCTACAAGAGCTAGTTCCAGGACAGCCTCAAAAGCCACAGAAAAAGCTGTATCGAAAAATGGGGAAAAAAAAAAAAAAAAAAAAAAAGACAGTTGAGTTTCAGAAGTAGCTTGTCCAAGGGAACAATATATTACTAAATAACCAGGACAAAGGACACATGTCATGACTCGGTGGAATGTTTTTGCCAAAGCCCTAGGAAGAGAGTTAATCAACAAAGTTAAAATACTACTTTCTTAATTTAGTAACAAACTGCAGACTCAGTCTACTTGAATACTCTCTAAGTGTCTTCAGAGGATAAACTTCTTGGGAGAAATCCCACAAACTCTGCTCAAAAGGACTTTGTGGGTGGGTGGGGGGGTCTGTAGTTTGCCAGGATGACAGGCCCCCGTGTTCATCTACGCAGTCCCAGCAGTAGGTGTAAGGAGCTAAGAACCATATGGGGTAGATATGAGAGTCATTCTAGTATCAAAAGTCCACATCCCACAGGGTTGTCTCCATCAAGAATCACTGAATTCAATGATACCCAAAGTTGTAACTTCCATCAGATATTAACAGTTCAGACCAGACCCTGGGTGTTTTAGTAGAAGGACATTACCAAGAAATGCTGGTTACATTCCAGTCATTGTCCAGTGCTGGGGAAACAACAAAAACCATGCTCCCATGTTAAGGAATTCTAACAGAGCTAAGCAGGAAGAATACCACCAAGCTTTACCTGTCTAAGCTAAGTTAGAACAGGGGATCCAAGACTAGATGGACAGTGACGCCTAAATATAAACTTAGGGCAGTTCTCCCAAAGTGAGAGTAGATGCCACCATCACTTGCTGGGATGGCCTCATAACAGTGAAGAGTGCCTTGTTTCCCATAGTGTAATTCTGCTAACACAGGGTTGACACGCACTTTTTTATAATTATATAAACATACACAAGGAAATCATGTGCATTTCCTTCTGTTTATTTTCAAAGCAGTTTTTCTGTATCATTCTAGATGTATTTGCTTTAGCCAACTCTTTAAGATTCAAGATCCAAGTGATTTCTATCCTGTGGTTTTCACCTAGTACTAAACTATAATACTGTGGTAAATTTTCCATGTAGCAACTACTATAATTTTCAATGAGTTTACAAACCCCCATTTTAAGCAAGCCACCTCTTTGCCTGCCTCTTTCCAACTGCCCAATCAATCAACCCATCCAGCAACCCACTATCCCTAAGATATACCACTTCACATTTGTGTTTAAGACCCTGCTGTTGCATGGTTAAGTGATCATACAATGAAATTTACTGTCAATATTAAGTGATTATATGAGGAAAAATATACAGCAGTCATAGATACATTTTCTCTAATTTTCTTTTACTTCCTTGGAAAAAATGCATACTGGGCCTTTCTTGTTCAATGATGAAATGCTAATGGCTAATGGTATATACTATAAAACAAGCCTGTAAAATACTTGCTTCTATCTGAAACACCTGATCATCAGTTTTAAATGTATTTTCCAATAACATAGCTATTTGCCAGATATACATATTACTGTTGTGGAAAAATTCCCACCAACTAGAAAAGAAATCTCTCCATACACTTATTAGTGGGATTGAATACAATGCAAATTTCTGATTACTGCAGGTTTGGAATCTTCTGTGATTCCTCTTTGTGTTTTTATCTCATATTCTACTGCCTTCATATATTAACTTCTACTTTGAAGTTCAACACTAGTATGCAAAGCTCAAAGATGAAACAGCATTACTGCTGAGTCACTGGAATAATCTTTCGGCTGAACTCTGTTGTCAAGTTCATCGTGAACCCTACTGGCAGGTGCTCTTCAGAATATAAAAAGGTCTGTTCCTCAACATCCTCACTGTTTCCTTTTCAATCTTTCACCTGAGCTGTCTCTGCAGGAGCAGGGTTCTAGGCCCTGCTTCACTTCACTAGCCAGCATCACTTTCACAAAGGAAACACGGGAAGGTGTGAGTCTGAATTCCGGCTCTGTTTCTACTAGTTGAAAGATTTTGTTTCCTACCTTGAAGAGAGTGTGCAGGGCCTCTTTCAGGACATGCCAGTCAGTGTACGTAAGACACTCATTACTGTTCCATATTTTAGTGTTAGATACAACAGTTAAGACAGACACTTTCTGAAGAAACCTATTAACCTTATGGGAAATGCAGATGAGAGACAAACCAAAAAGCCTGAGAGGACAGAAGGAGCCAGACTGCAGGGAAGTGGGAAAGCAAGGAGGCAGAGAGTGACAAACGCGATCCACCACAGCAAGGCTTCCATAGTGACTGGCACAGCCCCCATCCACCACAGCAAGGCTTACATAGTGACTGGCACAGCCCCCATCCACCACAGCAAGGCTTACATAGTGACTGGCACAGCCCCCACAGCAGCCCTGAACACCATATTTAAGGTGAAGAATCACGTCTTTCAAGGAGTGGAAGCAGAGGCAAAATTCACTCACACTAGGTGCTGCTAGCCCCTTCTCTTGCTGATTAACTTGACCTCATGTGTTCCTGTGTTGCCCCCCCCCTCCTTTCTGGTTCAAACTCTTGCCCTTTTGCCTTTTACACAGCATGAAGACCCCAAACAGACACACATCTCTTGACCCTGGATTTCCCTGCTGTATATCTATAAAAAGCAAGCCTTTGTTCTTCATTATTAGTTCACCTGCTGTATTAGTATAGCACATAAAAGCGAGTAAGAATATAGAACTGTAGAGATGTTATAAACCTAAATATGAATTTCTTATAGAAACATCTCATTGACACAGAAACCCAGTTACATTACCAACAACACATACAGCTTTAATGCACACAGAAACTGATTTTCCTCAGGATGCAACACCATAGTGTATATGCAGTAACTGTATGACTATTTCTAATAAAATTATTCAAATTGAGGTCAATGCCAAGGAAACAAGTCCATTTATATGCAACAATGATGGTAACTTGCCAAATGGTGCCATAAAATTTTCATTCACACTTTACTCAGTCAAATATGAATGTTAACTTACTCCAAAAACAGTTCTGTGTACAATCCATAACAATATGACCCTTTAAACAGTTATTAATACATTTAAATGCAAAGTATAACCTTGGAGATATGTCCTTAAAACCTATGAGGACAAATATTTGCACAGGCCAAAAGTGTCTATGACAATCCACTATTTTTTTCATAGCTGGACTGCATGAGGGAATATCAGGACACACACAAGGTCAACCCCAGCAGGAGGGCATGCCAAGCACCTGACTGCAGGAGGGGCACAGGGACTGAGAACACAGCCTCCAGATGCACACTTATGCAACTGAGAGTGCATCCTACTTTGATCTATGGTCTCTCTCTAGAATGGAGGAAAAGTGCATGGAATGTTCCAAAAATAACGCCTGCAGCGCTGGCAGAAATACTGCCACAGTAAGTAATGGGAAAGACCCTAGCACTCTTGAGTGAAGTGACACTATCACCTACCCAGGAGTAAATGAGACCTAATTTTTAACTTCACAGAAGCAGCATGGGGAATGTTTGCATCCCTCATGAAGTCTGACACTGCCGATCTGAACTGTGACTGAAAATTATCACAGGACTACTTAGCACACAGTTTATCAGAGCTATCAAAGATTATCATGTTACTATTTAGCTACAGCACTACTGATTGCTCATGTGTCATGTTCTCAACGATGTGACAGTACAGTTATGTGGACAATTTCATTTTCACTGATTTAACATAAACAGATGTGCAGCTTTCCGATTAGCTTTATATAAATGGATTTCCCCAGATCTGTAAGACTCTATGGTATATGCCATGTGTTCAGCGTATCATTCACATGTTACTATAGTCACATTTAAACAATCATTTTGGCAAGGGAACTAGATCTTTCTTTAAGTTGTGGTCTGTGGGAAGGCTGCAAGCTGAGCAGTGGTGCTACCACATATTACAAGCTTCATGAAGAAAACAGCTGGGTGTGGCCACACATGCCTAAAATTCCACCATTCAGGAATCTGAGGCTTGAGGCAAGAGAATCATGAGCTCAAGGCTTGGTCTTTAAAAGAAAAGGAAAAAAAAAAAAAAAAAAAAGCCAAGCTACAATCAAATTTATCTGTTCTTAACAATGACCTGTTAACTATCATCAGTCATTATAAATATCATTATCAGCATCCTTATCACCATCATTATAAACATCATCACAATCACTACAATCATCATCATCACCACCACCACCACCTCCCTTCTCTAATCTCTTAATTGAGCATTTTAAAAATGCATTAGTCAATACATTAACTTCTTTGATCCTATTGTTTTATCTTATCTATGTAACAAAGGATACACGGTGATGAATCTTATCTCTATGCATAAACCCCAAAGCTAGAACTTGTTAACATCATCACTTTAAATCTTCATTTTAAAGTCTCAGTAAATAGGTGTGTCACTGTCTTTACTGCTATAATTGTTCTGTTTGTGAAGGAAGAAACTAGGGCATAGAACAGTCTTCCAAGGCCAACCAGCTCAGAATAAGAAAAGATCAGATCCAGACCACCTGGGTTCAGAATCTGAGTCTTGTCCCCACCATTGTGCCATTTCAACTCTGTGATTGTTAAAGATAATTCCAACATAAAAGCTAACGCTCACTTGTGCTTAATGCAGGCTGTCTTAACTCACTAGTGAGTACATAGAAATAGTCACAATTAAACATATGCCCTGACATCTTTAGTTTACATGTGATTAAAGTAATAAAAGCCTCCGTATTCTGCCTGGAATTCAACATAGTTCTTTCACATCTTTCTTTCTAGGACATCTTACTGATTAGTCAGAGGTCAGCAAGCTTCAACCTGCATGCCAAATCTGGCCCATCCCTTGCCTTGAAAATAAAGTTTTACTGGAAATAGGCCATATTCATTCATGCACAAATACTATACTTATGTATTCCTTATACCACAAAGGAAGGCTAAGTAGTTGTAACTAAAACACTATGTGATCCATAAAGCCTAAATATTTAGTTTTTCAGAGAAAGTCAGTTAAGGGTTTCTATCAGGGGCATCCAACATTTTGGCTTCTCTGTGCCACATTGGATAAATTACCTTGGGCCACATATTCCAAGAAGTGTCCAAACTATTACCTATTGGATATGAAACCAATTCTGAGTGACACTGCTGTCCTGGACCACACTGAGGCTGGCCTCTCCTTTGTAAAGTCTACTTTAGTAAATATACATTACCATTAGAGTGCTGGGTTCTCTCCAAACACTAGCCTTCCAGAAGCAGTACATGCTTCAGTTGATAAGAAGATGCTCTGTAGAACTAGTACAACCCAAGACCCCAAATTCTCACTTCCTCATCATGCTATTCTCTAAACACCACAAAATGCCAAGTCTCCTGTAAACTTTTCTTCTGTGCAGTGAAAAATAGTCCACGTTCCAAGAGAATAAAGTCAACTGCTACTTCTTCCCACTAGACCTTCCCAGACTATATAGCAGCCACAGAAAAGATCCCTCTGCAAATGCCTAGAGCCCTCTGGTTCTGTCTTTTTCTCAAGTTTATCAACAAACCCAAATCTACTTTTATAACCTGTAGAAAGTCTAGCACCATGCCTGACATGTAGGAAGCACTTAATATTTACCTAAAGAATCAATGAATGTAGATTTAAAAACAACACTGCAGCATTCCAGGCTGTGTGTACTTATATTTATTTACTTGTTTTTAGAGGTTTTTTTTTATTTTCAATTACATGAACATGTAAACACAGATACCGTTGGAGGACAGAAAAGCACACAGCATCAGATTTCCTGGAACTGGAATTATAAGTAACTGTGAGCCCCTCTGAAGTGGGTACTGGGGACTAAATGCAAGGTCCTCTGCAAAAGAATTGCACTCTTACTGCTGAGCCAGCTCTTCCAGTTGCTCCAGCTCCTATCTCTAAGTAAAATCATTTAAAAATTTATTTTCTTAATTGTTCACTAGATAAGAATCCACCATAATCTAAAGAATAGAAATGTCCAGCATTTTTGTTTTTGGTACTTTCAGCCAAATTTGTTGATGAAAACAAATTCTAAAAGCAACTAAAATTAATAATTAAGTGGATTTAACACTTCGCTAACATAAAGAATAAATCTAACATTTGAATTACCCATATCATGTGTATTATTTTGCTTTACAGTGACAGTAAACAGTCTAGAAAGTTTAAGAAATTAAGAATGAATCAAACAACCAGGTTCAAGTGTTATGCATTAAATGAAGATAGAGATCATGTATGTTTCAAACCAGCTGTTTCTGAAGTTCATTCTGTTAATAAGCTCAACAATCAATCCCACTACTGCAGAAATAACATAACTTTACTGCAAATGCTCTCTATGATGATATGAATTCAGTCTGAAATCTGTAAAGTTCTCTATGTAGTCAGTTACATAGCAGATATTATCAGGCAAAGACACTTGGAATTCTCAAGGATGAGGCACCCCAGCCTGACACCCACCTGCATCACTTTCTGCTGAATTTCCTCTAACTGTGTGCGCTTACTGCGCTGTCTGCAGACTTCCTGGTAGCGTGTGTACTGCTCCCGGAGTGAATCTAACAACTTCATAACCTGTGGCTGTGCGAGCAGCTCATCATCCATAGGAGACCACGAGACTCCTCCATCAGAGCCGTTAAATCGACGCTGCTGTAATTCAGATAACAACTCATGCCCTTTACAAACGAAAGATACTTGTAATTAATGCCCACAAAAAATACAATCCCTTCATGTCACTTGTACATTCTAGTCCCTGCTTTAAAACGTATTCCTTTGCCTTCTCATAAAGAATGAAATGTAAGTTAAAACTTTATATATCACATTGAGTAGGAAAACTGCTTATGTGCATACAGATGAGAACATAATCATTTTATATATACTAGAAAAATATTGAAACAAATGGCCAACTGTGTCACTATTTATACCCTCTACGCCATAGTCAATGTAGAATATAGTGGTAATCTATATTTATTGGATTCTTGGTGGAATAATTACTCAAGATATTGTGTCCATAAATCATCTTTCTCTGTGGGATAAAATTATACTCTGGAATTTCTGTTAGTAACTGAGGAAATGTGTGAAAGGGTTTCAGCACCCTGCTCTCAAGCACAGCACTTAAGATAAAAGTTGCTGTGAAGCAAACACATTATCAAAGTAATTGGAGAAAAGTTTTATGACCAAAATAATACTAAAACAATCTCTACAGAATGTCTACAACATAATGACTGATGAGTGAATATGCCATAGTAGTGGAAGAATTATGTGTAGTAAGCTCACTCAGAAATCTTCTCACACATGAGAAACTGACAAAGGAGAACACATAACAAGCTATAAGCACATTCACAATTTTAAAAATAAAGAGATTGCTTGCCCAGGATAAAACTATTCTAATTATTACACGGGTATCAAAAATACATAGGCATTATAAATTTTCTTCTCCTTTTTTTTTAGAAGTATCCTAAATTTAAATAGCTTTTAAAGTACAGAAAGCATTTTTATTATACCTTTCAAATATGACCAATTCGGAAAAAAAAATAGGTTGTTCTAAATCTCCATTATATACTTCCAATGCCTTCTTTTAGTATATATAGCATATAAAACAAAACTTAGTACACATATATAAATATTTAAAATGTCTTTAAATTTGTGGCTTAAAATACGATGCTTTCAAAATTGTTAAGTAATTCATGGAATTAAGTATTCATATAAAATAGTACTTTTACTGACTACTGTAATTTCTAAACATAATCTATGGATTGTTAATATTCATTTACTCCCTAAGGAACTAAAATGTGTATCATATTGAAAACTGAAATACAGCAGAATAAATATATCAAACCCATTCAGATTTTAAAAAGTTATTCCTAGCATTTTATAATTAGAAAAACACTTGTTTTAAAAAATCTGTGCAAATACTTAAAACATCTATGGATGTTTGTATGGGCTCCATATATATCTTTAGTATCAGAATACCCCATTTTTTCCCCTACCCTGACAACTGTGATCTTAGCATTTCTACCAGAGAACACTTAGGGCAGTTATTTCAGAGAACAATCTTGCACCTCACAGCCTGGGTGTAGGTTCTGACTATAGATTTAATTGGCTATATACATGCATAAGTAACTGCCCACAAAGGAATGAACTGAAGCCCCATGGCTGCTAGGAAAGTATGCCACTCCTGGGCCAAATCTGCAGTCCTTCTTTACATTCTTGATTCTGAGAATGAGTTCTCCAGGACTCCCTCAAGCTTTCATTTAACTCACTCTGGATCAGGCAGGCCTTGAACTTGTTATCTTCCCGACCCTGCCTCCTAGGAACTGTGCCACCTGGCCCAGAGTAACCGTTTCACCCCTCTTGAAATGATGTAGTAACAAGACCTACCTCATGGACTGTGCTGAAGGATAAACAACACATAGAGTACTTACATCTGTGCCTGGAACCCAGTAAGACTAGAAGTATGAGCTAGTAGTTTTTGAGAAGATTAGAAACAAAGCTACAGTATTTCATTAAAAGAATTCCAATTCATTCTGCTAGAATTGAGGGGTCTCTACTGCAGACATGGGGCTAGCACACATACAGCATGAAGCATGGGGCATCAATGCACACAGCCACTTGCCAAGGGCTTAGTGTTTCACACAGATGATTACAAACTGCTGTAAATGGTGCCTCTGTACTTGGACCTGCTTTGAGCTGTGGTGATACATTTTCTTATTGACTCTGAACCACTTATTTACTTAGGTTATTTTTTTAATCTCTAAGCCTTGAGTTCTTGAAGTATAAAAGAGACAAAATACTAATTTTCTCCAACACTGTTGAGAGAACACAGCACATAGCAAGTATTCAATAATCCTCATAACAACCAAATGAGGTAGAATTAAATACACTTTGCAAAATCCGTTTTATAAAACAGGAAATAAATCCAGTATTTCTAGGAGATAATTTGTCATTACTAATTTTTAAATATTATACCAATACCACCAGATTAATCCTAAAGCAGTTTGAAAACTTCCCTTTAAATACCACATACATGCTGAATAAATGTTAAAGAGACTAAGACTCTTTACTAGATTATTATTATTATCAACAATAAATGTTGTTTTGTTTTTCACTTTACCTGTCTGAAGAACTGTCTCAGGATCAACAGACGGAAGGAAGTTTAAATCCACAGACCTGGAAGGCATCAAAAGAATCACTTTTAAATGCTATAATATTCCCATGAATCCACTTCAGAAATTGTTTTTCACATAATACATGTATTCCAGAAGGATCAATGCTAACTTCTACCAGATCATTAAAGAACCAACACAATGTTCCTCAAATTGCTCTTAACTTAGGAAGTGATTACTATCAAACTCATCTTATGAAGCCAAAACCAAAGAGGAACACAGCAAAAAGAGAACAATTTCCCTGAATGAAAATAAATGCATAAAATCTTTGATATAATATTTGCAAACCAAATTCAACAACACATTAAGAAGATTATATACTTAACTGCCAAGTTAGGCTGGCTTCATAGCAAATATAAGAATGGTTCAACATACATAATTAAGTAAGTGTAATATATAGAACACGCAGACATCAGGATAGAAACCGCTACAGACACAAGGAGACAAGAGTTTCCACTCTCTCCATTCCTAATTGAAACAGTGTCTGAAGTCCTAGCTAGAACAGTGACAGAAAAGAAATAAAAGGATACAAAAAGGGAATGAAAAAGTCAAACAGTCCCTTAATGAAGATGACAGGATCCACAATCATATAACTAAAACACCCTACAGAGACAACCAGAAGTCTCAGACCTGCTAAAACACCTTCAGCAAAGGAGTAGGAGGCAAAAATCAACCTGCAAAAACGACCAGCATACATACATATATGCATGCATGTGTGGTGTACTATCAGTTACACTTCATATCTTCCCTTCAAGTAGTCCTATTTCTTGGGCAGCTGGATTTCTGCCTTCACTTTCTGAAACATGTGAGAAAGAGAAAAATTCAAGAAAGATAGAGGAGCCAGCAAATCACAGTCAAAGACCATTCTGCTATCCGCTGAACTTAAACCCTGTAATTTATTAACTGGTCCATGCCCTCACCTCTCGGGTAGCCAAGATGCTCCCTGAGGGCTAACACAATGAAGATTGATCAAAATTTGCAAGAGATGGATGGGATTCTATTACCTGAGTATTGAAAAAAACAAACAAAAGCATTTGAGTGTGCAAAGAGACTGGCAGACACAAGATTTTATTAATACTTTATGTAGACACACAAGTCAGCATTCCCAAAGTCTTTCTCTATAACATTGAAAGTGCTTTAGTAGAGAATGGGAATGGGGCCCTGAGCTATTGTCCTAAAAGCATGAGGAGGTCTAAAGAAGGAGTGAAACAGGCTTCTTTATGCTGTTCTTCCTCAGAGCCCTTAAGCCAGGCTCACAGCCATCAGCAGGGATAGAATGCAGCATTAAACTCTGTCATCAACTCATTTTCTATGGGTACTTTCTCCATGTGCATATCTTTCCTGAGAAATAAGTGTGTGTGACAGATATATATGAAACACATGCTTAGCCGTATGTATGTATGTATGTATGTATGTATGTATGTATGTATGTATGCATTTACATTTTTATATGGTGTTGTGGAACTCTGTTCCCCAGGCAGGAGATGCCAATTGCTGTCCTTTACCATGAAGAGACTGTCAAAAGACTGCCCCATTAACATTCTCCTGTGAGAGGAGGAAGGTGTGTCAGACAGCCAAAAAGGCATCTCTCCACCTGCAGGATATACAAGGGGCTGACACTTGCTAGACAGAGAATCTCTTCTTTGTGATACAGCTGCCTATAAGTTGCCTACTGTCTTGTAGGAACCATGTCACCCATGCTCCCCTAAATAACCTAAATAAAATTATTGGTTCCAAGATAGACACGTGTGAAACTATGACTCTAATGGGTCATTGGTGCTCTCTCTGGGATGAAAAGACATTGTCTGTGCCTCCATTAGAGAAGCCACACCATACAAGACTATGTACAAGACATTAACACTTGTGACTATTTATGGTATCCTTAATTAGACTGAAATTCTAACTATTTGTTTTTTACATTCTGAACTCATTTTAATCAACATTTGGTAAAATTAACCTCCTCTTAAATCCATGTGACCATATTTACATTCATAGGTTCCAATGTAGGTTCAAGGTCAGACGTAAAGGAGCTAGATGAAAATGCCTGTTGATTTCTGCAAACTCCCTAAGAAGAAAGTGCAGTTCTAGTGACCACTGACAATCAAAAGCTCAGGGGTGACTTGCATCTTAATGTGCTTTAGCTTTAGGTAGAAAGACACCTGGTCTACCAACCAACAAGTGAAAACTGGTTAGGCTGTAATGGGTAATGAACACTCTGGTAAAGCAGTAAGGTAGTAAAGCTATAGCTTGATGATACAACTCAACTACATGTCAAGTATGACAAACTGACAAACTCCTTACGTTAAACTTATAACTATCATGTTTCAAGACAAGAATGCTATATTGGTACTGATGAATTTAAGTTGTAAGAATTTTATTTCAAGCTGCAGGTGTTTGCAGGAAAAGACAAAACCAAGAAGAGCAGAAAATGGCTTCCTTTTCAAAGTACATTCTTATATATGAGACACAATACTTCCCAGTGCAAGGAAAAAAGAATGCAGCCAGGCTCATCAGAAAGTAGCTTTTAGAAGCCAGCCTAAGTCAAATGAATGTTATATGTGCAAAGCAAATGCTCATAAGCTGTGTGTGGCAGTTCTGAGGAGAGCTGTATTTATTATGGTCCTCTTAACTTGAGCCAGCAGCACAGGCAACCTTCACCAGACGACCCCCACTTACCTTTCTTTCTCCTGCTCACTCCCCTTATCACTTCCATTGTTTATCAGAGCAAGTTCATCTAGCAATGATGTGGACTCCTTTGTAAACTTCTCAAAGACCTGCAACAGGAGATTGTATAGACATGACATGATTAATCTCAAAAATCAATACATAATAAGGACTTCTGTTAACAGCAACAGCATTAGTCAGTGGGATTTCTTTTCCTTCCCAGAAAGTCACACGGTGCAGTTCAATCACCAGAGAGCACAACAGTGCACAGAGCCTGGAACAAAACCACATCTCAAGTAATAAAGAGTTTTAATGGCAACAGCATTTTCAAATACATTAAATTATTCAAACTTTATTTATTTTTAAATTTTGTTATAATTTACAAACAACATATATAATGAATAATATAATTTATTTAAACTTATTTCCATTCTTATCCTTCTTTGAAAAACATCAGTAACAAATTTTATAACTACACAAATGTTACTGAAACCAGTTGTAGCCATCGATTCAAGTTACAGACCATTTCGTCACCTTACTCTAGCAACAGTCAATACTGGTCATATGTAATAGTCAAGAGTTTTACAGACAAGTATGTATTATAAAGATACATTACTTATAATTTTCACATGATTCCATAAGTATTTTTGAGAAGGGGTATGGGCACATCTGAATGCTAGCAATAAAGTAGAGTTGTCTGGCAGACATGCCACTGTTAAGATACAGGGCAGGAATGGTTATTCATTCAGGGATAACCAAAGTTCCCTGAAGTTAGCACACAATCTCAAGAAG
Source organism: Cricetulus griseus (assembly GCF_003668045.3). NCBI lineage: Eukaryota > Metazoa > Chordata > Mammalia > Rodentia > Cricetidae > Cricetulus > Cricetulus griseus. Next base: position 97,845,867 of record NC_048599.1, on the reverse strand, counting down.
CTAGTGTAGAGCCCATTCTTTCCACAATTCAGTAAAACAATGCTGTGTGACACAGAGCAGCATGTCTCTCTCAGAAATCTGGACAAGCAGAAGCTTTCTGAAATGACGAGCTTAGTCTGTCATGCTGCACTGTGGGCTGATAGCTCCCATAAGGAGTGTCTTCTGAAGTGGTTGTGTCATTGAGATCACCTCTCATGACATTGAGCTACTCTCACTCTCAGGTAAGGGCAATCTTACCAATCCTGATCCAACGGCAGCAGCTAGCACAGAGTGCTACTGTACCCTGCTGGGTGGATCTAAATGTTTCCATGTCCATATTGATTTTGTCTTGCTAACAATTGCACAGGATAGTATTAATGCTATACTACTATTACTGTCTTGCCGATATGAAAACTAAGACATGGGGAAATTAAATACATCAGTGAAGGTCACACACCCAATTTCTAGCATCAGGACTCAACCAAGTGACCCTGACTACAGAGTGTGGTCTCCAAACAATACACTACTCTCTCTCTCTCTCTCTCTCTCTCTCTCTCTCTCTCTCTCTCTCTCTCTCACACACACACACACACACACACACACACACACACACACACACACACACACAATGTGCTTTTATATTTTTACAAAAACAACCTACATCTTAGTTGACTAAAATTAGAAAATTATTCAAGCATATTCATATGTAAAGACATTTGATTATCTTGTTTTAAACTAATATACCAACCAGCCTCTTATTTAGCCAGTCCATGTGGTCATAGGTAAGGCTCCCACCAAAGTCTTCTGTCAACTGGCATGGCTCTATGTAACGAGTCAACTTATTGGCAGACACTAAAATAACCTACAAAGGAAAAGATAAAAACACTAAGTAAACTATTAAAGTCTCTGAAGGTAAATAAGGAGATAGAATTAAGGTGAAACATGCAAACACTGCTTTAAAATAATAGCAAATTATCATCTATTTAATGCAACAATATTTCAAATCAATCCAATCAATTATGGGTTATCTTCTTTAAAAATCTATCAAAAAATTCTGATACCAACACTTTAAAAACTACTAGCAGCTCAGATAATCTATTTCAATACTTTATCAATATTAAAAATCCATTGGTAATGAAAACCTTTTCCTTAAAATCATATGAAAAAAAAATTTTTTATCCATTTAAAATTAGCTGGCTGTACTAAAATAATAATGAAGCATTTTCTCAGTAAATCCTGTAGAAATATATACTCCTAGCATCCCTGACTATAACATCCAAACACCATTTCTCAGTGAAAGGAACCAGAAAGTCAGGACACTGATGAAGTATGCATAAGAACACCATCTCACCCAGGTCACTAAACACTGACAGAGACCACTATAGCAGCACAAAGGGGCCTGAAAAGATCTTCAGTGACTAAAGATGTCAGTAAAAACACACTGGACTGAAACTTTGACTGGTTTAAATCTGAGAGCTTAAAGGATAGTCTCCAGGCTAAGCCAAGGAGGAAGTCACCATGCTGGCAACCAGCAGCAGAGGGAGGTAAACAAAGGCAGCACCTTTCACAAGAGGGACCGATGGCAGGCACATACCAAGAGAGGGAGTCTCTCACTCTGCAAACACCCCAGCAAGGACAGGGAAAAAATACAGTAGAACTAAGAGACTGAGACACTGAATGGCACAACTATTAACAAAAAGATGACGGTCAATGACTGAGTCTCATTATAAAGGAACACATCGATAGGAGAGCAGCCCAGGGGAGAAAATCAAATTTGAATGTGACTGTGGAAATCCAAGTGTTGATTTCTGGAAATAAAGGCTGAAGATGGTAACAGTGTGTTCAGTATACTGCAGGATGCTCACTGTGATGCATTCACGATGGGAAATGCTGCATCTGTCCAAGATGCAAAAGATGAAAGCTGGTCTGTCCTGAATGACAACAAAGTGTAAAAAGAAAAAGGAAATGAAGGCTAAAAAGCTTCCCATATGGAAAAGCCCATAACTCTGTGACCAGCAACAGGAGAATTGCATATTCGTTCCCAGGAAGCAGATGCCATTCAAAAACCTTCTGTGGGTGCAACAGTCCTCAAAGAAAACCTTGGCAGATGAAAACAAAGCAACAATTGAACTGAATAAATAAAATGAATTTCCCAAACCTAAAACACTGCTAACAACACTTCCAAAAGAGTAAAAATTAATTTATCCTGATCTGTACTTGGACTATGAGTGACCACAGCCTGAAGCACAGATTCAGGCTGCCCCAAATAATGTGTGCCTATGTATTAGCAGTTACTTGGACTTTATAGATACAGAAGGAAAGAAAGTGATTGATTGAAGGCCTTTGTCAAAAAGTTATCTGATGACGTTCTTAGCTTTCAGGTTGGTAGAAGCTAGTGGTCTGCTGTTAATATGTTCTGAAGGTGTTTACCTGTAGTTGAAATGACAGTAGATCAGACACAGAGGTGAACTATTCAGGGGGCTAAAGATAGCCCAAAGTAATTAGACTCCAGAATGACAGCATTCCAACTCTCCACAAAGTTCTAATAAACTTCTATAAAATCTGAAAAGATGAAATATTGCCAGGGGTGTTCTTGGCAAAGGATCATAAAGGAAGCTTTTGGTCTGGGTCATACCACAGCAAACTTCAAGAAAGGTAATAAGAACAGAGAAGAACACAGATTTGAATAAATATACTTTTATTATCAGGAACATTTACAGATTAAAAAGGGGTGGAGGCAGCGTTCTCATTTTTAGCTTCTCTATCTGAGGATAGGATTAACGCCAATTCTAGTCTTGTCATTAACATACAGATGTTGTCCTCTGACCAGCAACATCTGTCATTGGTGAGATGCTGCCAACGGGCAGCAGGAACTTGAACACACAGTTAGTGAAAAGGGAGCTGAACAAAAGTGGGATGGATTTCAGACAGGATGGATACACAGAGAAATACTGAGGTTAGCAATGAAAGGAACATTCGGTGGACAATAAAGGGCACTGCAAAGTGAATAGGAGATAGATCACTTCTATAGAAGGAAAAGAATCACACAGTAATATTTTCTGCAGGTCCCTATGAACTATGAGTCTGAAGTGCTCCCTCTCCCTGGTGCCAACTGCAGCATTCAGGCTTTCTTGGCCTCAGCTTCTTCGGATGTGGTTTCCTGCCCAAACTGTTAGGAGAATATTCTGTACTAGCCATCTTCTGACTAGCCCACATCTTTCCACTAAGTCCACATAACAGTCAAATCTATCAATGGCAAGGTTGCAAGAATAAGTGGGGAGAAATAAATGGTTTCTACTTAGTATATAGAAAGCTAGAAAGAGCACCACTCCAACCAAAGGAACTACAGAGAAATCTGAAGCCTGTCATACACTGGGGAAAATAATAAAACAAGCCAAGAGCCAAATCAACTGTGGCTACTGCAACTCAACACTTTCCCTACCTGCTAAAACCCAAATATACTTTGGTTAATATGTAGACACAAATGCTATTTACTTTGATTTTTACTATCTTAAAATCAGACAAGAAACAACATAGTCAAGACTCAAATCAAACAATACAATAATGATGTGTCAGGTAGCTGGGACTATGCAAATAGCTATGATGCAGAGACCAAAAAGTTCATGGGCACAGACGGATAAGAGTTCACCATAGACAAAAAAGAGGCTCCTTGATTAGGGCCTAAAGGAGCTGGATTTTTGGATACTACCCCAAGTACCAAAATCTATGTATTCAAGTTTTCTAAGCAGTGTTACTACATTTGCCTATAGCCCACACAATATTTTTAGATTACCTATAATATCTAATAAAATACAAATGGTGGGTAAACAGTTGTCAAAGTGTATGATTTAGGCACAAAGGCTATATTCAGTACAGAAAGAATTATGTGTATATTTGTGTTTGTCTGGGTTGTTGTTGTTGTTGTTGTGTATTTGTTTGTCGGGCTGTTTGTCCAATGCACATGCCAATATAAGCAGAAGCCAGAGGACAACCTTGGATGCCATTCCTCAAAATCTCAGGTGCCATTTTCCTCTTTTTTTGTTTAAACACAGGGTCTCTCATTGGCATCAACGTCACAAAGTAGGCCAGGCTAGCTGACTAGCCAGCCCCAGGAATGGGATTACAATTATATGCCATGTGTCTGGCTTTTTCACTTGGGCTATTTATACTTGCTCAGAAAACATGTTGACAATGGAGCCATCTCCTGACCCCAGAACTTTTTCAAATATTTTCATATGCGATTTGAATCCATGAATGTGAATACCTGGACGGAAAGCTGGGTGTGCAAGAATCAAATAGAGATGCTACACAGAATAGCCATGGCAACAGATGAGGAAACTTTCCAGGGGTCTTGTTAACAAACTCAGCACAACCAAAAACAGAGCCTGAAAATGGATCAAAATTGAAAAAACTCCAAGAAAGAATACACCCAAACTGGGCTGGGAACATAACTCCACAACAGAGCGCTTGTGCACCATTCACAAGACCCAAGTTCAATCCCCAGAACTAAAAAAAAAAAAAAAAAAAAAAAAAGGAATATGAAGGGATGATACAGGGTTTAAAATAAAACAGAAGACCACATAAGAAAAGTGAGAAAATTCAAATCATCCAACTTGGATATAGTTAAAAATCTTGGAAATACAGAAAGCAGGGGTACAGAGATATTTAAAATAAAAATGTCTGAGAATTTTCAAAAATTAATGGATAACACAGTCCAGAGATAAAAGAACTACAGAGACTATCAAATAGAGTAAATATCAAATGAAAGATCTACACATGGGAAAGTGCTGAAAACCAAAGTCAAAATGAAATCTTGAAGTTGGCCAAAGAGAAAGAGTGACCTAAACATAAAGAATCAAGGACTAACATAGCTGACTCCACGTAAGAAAAACCCTGGAAATAAACATGGTGTATCACAGACAATATACTCTTAGAGTAGCCTAGTGCGTGCTACATTTCCTCTTCATAATCACTGAAAACTTTACATACAAAGGCTCTAGCTATCTAGGACTTAATATAGAGTATAGAAATGGAAATAAAGCTTTTACAGTTTATGAAAAAGACACAGTCATCCAACAAGTGTGTGAGTGCTGAGTATATACTAGTTATGGTACAGAAGGCACAAAGTAAGCACTTCCAAGCAACAACAGAGCAAACACAATAGTATCAGCAAATCTATTTTCAAAAATACAATACAACTCCTTTTATAAAGATTATATTTACCTCAAAGCCAAGTCTATCCTTTTCTTTCCAAAAACAAAAATGTGTTACTTTCTTATCCCAGAATTCATCTGGCTTCACTACACATACAAGGGATACTTCAGCCGGAACAACATTCTGCAAAACACAGAAAAATAAGTACAAATTACACATGCAAATGACTTACTAAATGTGCAAATTACTAGACACTTGTGATTATGCTACAATACTTGGAAAAGAAATCAAATAATAAAGCAGAAGAAACTCCCCAAACTTCAAAACCTAAATGGCAATAAAGAAAGACAAGCTATTTAGAAAAGTTCTCCAGCAGTTCCAAACAGACCATACATGTCAATTACATTTGTTATACACAGTATCCCTGCTGAAAGTATGGTTTAGATTAAACTATGAGACTTACATTTTAGCTAAGAAACTATTAAAACTTGTTTTTCTATGATATGTGGCAAATGTTTTCTAATACCACCATCAAGAAGAATTTCTTCAAGAAATGAGAAACCCATTTTCTCACAAATTCAGTTTCTTATCTGCCATCACATAAAAAGTCAGGATTCTTTGTGATTATTAATTGGAAGAAGAGAACAAAACTACCTTTTCACAAAACACTTTTTCTCATTTTCTAAAATGACCAAGAGTGGTAGTTAACATTAACTTGGTAAGTACTTCTCATTAATCAGAAAGATGCACAGAAGTCTAACTTGGAAATACATCTGCAATCTAATCATTTTATCACCAGTTCTGCCAACGTGCCAAACTAACTTCCTGAAATACCCTGCAAAGGCTGCACTGTGTAACACTGTCTGGGGTCAGAATGCCTTGCCAGAGCTACTGATATGTTCCAAGCTGAATTCCTGCTCAATCAGACTGACTGTGCACCTCCTCCTCAAATCATTCCTCTACCATCGTGCTGAGCTCAAAGCTCCCAGAAGCAAGTCTGAGCCACTCCCACGTTTGTCCCTTCCTCTGCACAGGATCTTCTTCATTCTGTGTTCTGTACTGAGAGCACCCTCCTTAAAGAGGCTTTTCCTGCCATCTGGAGTGTGTGTGTGTGTGTGTGTGTGTGTGTGTGTGTGTGTATCTCTGTGTAAGAGTGTGTATGTGCACATGCAGTGTATGCATCTCTGTGTGTTTCTGTGTGTCTTGTGTGTGTATCTGCAAAAGTGTCTGTGTGTGAGTACATCTGTGTATGTGTAGGTGTGAGTGTATCTGTGTGTGTGTGTGTGTGTGTGTGTGTGTGTGTGTGTGTGTGTGTGTATCTGTGTGTAGGTGTGAATGTATGAGTAGATCTGTGTGTGTCTCTCTGTGTGTAAGAGTATCTGTCTGTATGTTATCTGTGTGTGTGAGTGTATCAGTGTGTGAGTGTATCTGTGTGGGTGTCTTTGTGTGTGTGTGTAAGTATATCTCTCTGTATGTATCTGTGTATGTGTATCTGTGTGTGTGTGTGTGTGTGTGTGTGTGTGTGTGTGTGTGTGTGTGATTGTGTGTCTACATCTGTCACAACTCTCATCACCAGTTAATGCTGTTCATTAATTTTCTTAACTGCTCACTGCCTGTCTCTTCAGTGGCACATGAGCATCCCAATGGCAGGAATCTTATCTATGAATGTCACTCTACATTCTCAGTGTCTGGCATATAGAAGCCATCTCACTCAGGTAACTGTAGCTTAGAGTTTGAGGCAATGAACCAGAACAGAAGCCAGGGGTGTCTGACTCAGTCTCACCACAGTTTCACATGCTCTAGACCAGGTCAACATATTACTTCTAAAAGGTCCAGATGAAAAATATATTAGACTTTGAGGGCCAGAGAATCTCTGTTCCAAATATGCAATTCTATGGTGTAGTACAAGCCATAGATGGCTTATACAAATGATGCAAATGATGTGCACAGATAGCTTCTAATATTTATTTAAACCCAAGAGCCCAACCACTACTCTAAACTATTGAGGACCACACCAAGTTATAATTTTTAGGAAAGAGATGGAAAGTGATCTTTCCACAGCAGCATGTCAATGGGCATAGCAGAAATCAGGTGCTCACTCTTCTAATGACTAGGATGTAGCTAAAGTAAGCAAGACAAACTCAACTGTGTCAAACCCTCATTTGTAACGATAAATCTTTTCGCCAATCCGCCTGAGCCCTGCCGCCACATTAATGTCCCAAGTAACACACAGAGACTTATATAAGGTACAATGCTGCTGGCCAATGACTAGGATTTCTTATTTGCTAGCTCTGTCTTAAGCATCAACCATAATTATTAATCTATATATTTTATAAAGACTTATCTGATCGAAGATGCTGGCAGCATGTGTCCTCTCTTGTCGGGGGCTCACATGGCGGCTCCCAGCGAAGAGAGGAGGAGGAAGAGAGTGATTTCCTGCTTGTCCCTGCTTATATTCAGAGTCAGCCTGCTATGTCACTTTCTGCCTAGATCACAAGACTTCTCTTTATTACATTTCCCAGAATCCTCCTCAACTCCTAGTCCCACCTAACTTGCTTCCCTATTGGCCAACAGTGCTTTATTTATCAACCAATAAGACAAACATATACATAGAAGTACCTCCCCCATCACTCATCAGAGAGACTGGGAAGTTTAGGGTGCAGTTTATTCAGTTACTGATCTATGGAAAACCAGCATTTCAAAGTCACTGGACAGGAAAGCTGTCAGTACAAGAGAAACAGGACCCCTCTTTCAGAACATCAGTGACAGACAGAGCTGCTCTTGGGGAACTGGGGGAGCTCCAAATAGTTGGCCCCAGCCTTGAGATCAAAGCAGTAAGTCACTTCCTGGGTAAATAGTTAACTAGGAGAAAATGTCCAAAGGAATTCTGAAAATGTGAGAAATGAGTCAGTCCAAATGTCTAAAACATTACCTATCAGGAAAGAAGACATCACAGCAGGGATTAAGTCCACCGACTGTTCTACAGAACTGCCACACATCAGAGTGCAGCTCATAGCAGGTCGTGAGGGTTCACCTGTGATGGTGAGTGTCACCAGGAAAGGATGAGCACACGGCCATCATCAATGTACTGCCCACATGAGTGGAATTTAGCAACTTCAGGGAAGTCAACCAGTCTCTGGGGTTCGGAGGGAAGGTGCTACCACACATTTGGCTGAGAGGTTGCTATAAGGCACCAATCTTAGAAACTGGTCATCTGAGGACACCTCTTTAACTCAAAACAGAGCCTAATGAGGAAGCATTTAGGTCACACCCTTAAGAAGGAAGAATTGGGGGTTGGAGTGTTGGTTCAGTAGTGAAGAGCACTGGCTGCTCTTCCATAGGACCTCGGTTCAATTCCCAGCACCCACATGGCAGCTCACAACTGTCTGCAGCTCTAGTCCCAGGGAATCTGACACCTACTTCTGGCTTCCTTGGTCACAGGCATAGATGTGATACACAGACATGCATGCAGGTACAAAACCCATACAGATTTTTAAAAAACATTTAAAAAGAATGGAGCAATGGGTAGATAATTTGGGCTCACTTCAGAAACGTAGGAAAAGCCAAGGCCCAGCACTTGGACTGGGCCAACTTCCAATTTTGTGAGGCTGAACTTAAATCATGTATACAGCACTTGAGCCACACAAAGCTCTAACACTAAAGCTAAAACCTAAAATTATCTCTCTTTGCTGTCACCCCTCAAATCCTTTCAATCCATCCATCCTAAGTAAAAGATGAGAGATTACACAGGACTCTCCTAATTGAGGATTTAAACCAAAACCAGTCACTGCTCATGTTCACTGACCCGCCCCCATAAGCCACTGATGCTCACTGATCCAAACGCATGCTACCTGTTCCTGCTTAATTAATTATATTTTCCCCAAATTAATCTACCAACTCCTTTCATTGAATTTGCTTCATTTGGGGGTGCCACTAACTGACAGTCCCTGCCCAGAGTGGCTTTTCATTTTCTTCCATTTATTTAGGTAACTTATTTTATGTAGCTCAAATATTGCCTTTTCTGGAAACTTCTAGGGAAGACTACCAGGTGCCTAAGAACAATCCATCCCTTTGGATGCTTCCATGTCACATGACAATATTTTCAGTAGCCTTACAGCAGATAACAGTTTCCTGAGTCTCTGCTACATGCCAGAGACTGACAGAACAATGTGAGGGACACAAAGAAATACAGACAAGATGCCCCACCCCCCATTCTGCAGACTTAGTAACCGTTTATTAAATGTGAATTTACAAGGTGTTAATGTCCTAAAGACATAGCTATAAATTTCTGGACTATAAATGCTTAGTATGATCATCACAAATCCTTAATTTTCAATGTTGTTTCTTTGTGGGTTTTTTGTTTGTTTTGTTATTTTAAAGAAGCTATGAGCATATAAGGCTCACCTGCAAAACTTTTCAAACTTGACTGGTCTAGCCGTGCTTACTGTATAACCAACCAATAAGGAGGAGTCCGTGGGAGGGAGTGTAACCCAGAAAGTATAGCACACAGAATACCCAGTAAGTCCTGTGCTCTCAGTCTTCACACATGACAACCACAGGTGCTCTTGCACAGTCTACTTCAACATGCCATACTATTTTCAGCCTTTAAGGCCTGTACAGCAAGGTGGGGCTCAACTCTACTACATAGATTTAAACATATAAAAGCTGAATTTAAGCAATATAATCAGAGTACATGAAATCTCTTTTCAGAACTAAGTCACTGCTGAGAAGCCTGTGCATGGTCTGATAAACAGTGTGTACTTGCTTTTTTCATCATGGTACCCTGCTGTAAGATGAAAGGCATCTCCTGGTTGTCAGACAAAAGGAAAAAGAATCACCTGCAGCATTAAGACTACTGTCTTCACCACATTCCACTGGGACTTCCTGCCATCCACGATCACAGTAAATCCTCTGGCCTTACATTTCTCACTGAAACAAAACACAATTATGAGCATTAAACAGGGTCCACACTCTCCCCATAACCCTGATGGAAGAATGCAAAAGCTCTAAGAGCAGGTGGGATACAAATCACCTTGCCTGGCCTGACATGATAGCAACTGATGAAATTCTCCAGAGTACTCTTTCCATTTCCTCACATTATTTTTCTCATTTTTGGAAGAATTAATCACAAACTAATTTGGAAGGAAAATACTCTAAAAACATGGTAAGTTAAGGTCTTAAAAAGTGATGAAATTGAATTACCAGTCCAACAGTACCAATGGCTTCACAATTTCTCCATCTATATAATGGGATCAAAGAGAGCCAGGTAACTACCACCTGCCACACACCTAATGCACTTCTTAACAGAATTTAGGATTTATTAGGAAACCGCTTAAAACAGGTGGAAAATAATAAGCTATTACTAAACTACTGGAGACTGGCTTCTTTGTGTACAGGAAATCTAACACAATGAGGTCATACTTGCTTTACAAACTGACTGACTGTTTTGACTTTCTTAGTCATCTGGCCAGCAAAATGCTATCTTCAGTATTGCAAAATGTGTTGTACTGTACTTAATTATTCAAATATTTACTAAATATAATGGCTGTTACACGGAAAAGTTCCACCCTAAAGAGAAAACTACATAGCTATTCCTACTGTTATTATTATATACCTATAAACTAATGCAAGGACCTCAACTGCCCTCTCTCAATACAGTGGAAGAAACTTCAGCCTTGCTTACCAGAGCAAGAATGTGGGAGTGAAGGCATTCCGGCCCAGAGTGCTTTCAATTATACCCATTATCAGAAAGGTAAATAGGTAGACTTCCCTGGGATTCCAATCTGGCAGTCTACGAGATTTCAAAGGCACTTACCTGTCCCCTCCCCCCCCTGCACCTCCAGCACCCACATTGGCCACAAAGGTTAATTTAAATGTACATTAACTCTAGCACATATCTAACTAGACAAGCAAAGTTCTTTTGAGGAACAGTGAGAACTCAAAGAAGGAAGAGACAGAGCTAGCCAATAAGAAGCCCTAGCCACTGACCAACAGTTTTATAATTCATATAAGTCTCTATGTGCTTATTTGGGGTTGAGACGGCTGTAGGAGCAGGCTGTCGGGAAAGAATCTCTGCCTAGAGAGGTTTGTCTTAAAGTTTTAAGTATTCAATATTGGTATCTACATTGGGGGAAAAAGGATCTTCTGCACATTTCTGTGGGACAGAAGAGGGATGCAATACATGCTTGTGCCTAGGCTTACAATAGCATATAAACACTTGCAGGGGATGGGGTACAAACAAGACACCCAGTACAAGTAAAGAAGAAATTCCTAGAGGTCCCAACAAGACATACATTAATATATATATAATATTATATATATAATATGTATATTAGAGAGAGAGACAGAGAGAGAGAGAGAGAGAGAGAGAGAGAGAGAGAGAGAGAGACAGAGACAGAGACAGAGACAGAGACAGAGACAGAGCTACAAACCCAGAAAGGTTGGCCAAGACAGGGAAGCTGGATGCTAAGTGACCTCTGGAGAAAGGCAAGAACTTAGGGACTCCTAATGCTTAGAAGTTTGTAGTCATATATTATTTATGATTTATTAAAGCTTGACTGAGGAAAAGCAAAGTCAGCCTCAAGCTATAGAGATCAGGCAGTGGTGATACACACCTTTAATCCCAGCAGTCAGAAGCTAGGAGGTGGTGGTACATACCTTTAATCCTAGGACTCAGGATTAAGAGATAGATGGATCTCTGTGACTCCAAGGCCACCAAGATCCACATGAGACTGAATCAGTCTAAAAGAGAATTACAGCTCACACCTTTAACCCCAGCACTAGAGGGGTATAAAAGACAGGAGCAAGTAGTCAGTAGGAGACATTCATTCTCCAGCCATGCTGAGGAAAGGTTAAGTCTGAGGCTTGGTGAGAGCTCATGGAGACAGGATCAGTCCATTCATCCTGAGGTAGAGGTAAGAAGCCAGTAGCCAGCTGCTTTGCTTTTCTGATATTCAGCTTGAAGTTTGAACCCCAATATCAGTCTCTGGGGCATTTACTTCTCGTGTTACAGAAGTTTGCAAGAAATGGACCCAAGACAACAGGTTCCAGTGTGGACCTGACACTCAAAGATACATATCATTCCTAACACTTGGTGCTTTCTTACTAGCATCTATAACACTGAGATGTAGGTCACACAATCATTTGTTAAATATGATTTTTAAAAAAATAACACATTTATATTCCAATGCATATTATAAATTAATCTGCAGGTTAATACTGTGAAAGTAATGAAGCTTGCAAATGCCATCTGTAATGATCTTAAAGGCTAAAACACTAAATCTTCTAGCATACTTAAAAAGATCCTTAATTTTAATTTTCTTACATTTTCACTAAGAGAGAAAATGAAAATATTCACAACCCAGAGATACTATTTCAAAACTGCCAACCAGTGGTATTTCACATGCTTTACAAAGGGCATGTCCACAGGTCTAGGGTACTATAAATAAGATTCCTATACCATGCAATAAAGACAAAAAAAACAAAAAACAAAACTGCAAGCCACCGACTCCTCAGAGCCTTTAGGGTAACAAGGTTTGGTAAAACAGCTCTGTAAAAGAAACATGGAAACAAAATGCTCTCACTTGTGACCCATGAAGGTCTTTTGAGGGATGTCTAGGGCCCATGCAGATGCTCGTAACTATTTCTTGACTTTATCTAAGGACTCTTCTTTTGCTCAAAGTTCTGCTGACACATATCAGTGCCGGCTTGAGCATGCTTTTATTATAATGCTGTGTGTGGAATCCATCTTCATCAGAGAACATGTCTGCAGAATACCAGAATCTTCATCTTCTAAGACTGTTAACTCCTAGACCAACACCTGGTAGACCTTTTAAAATGTGTGAGGACATGTCTGATAATGCCTGAGTCAGAATATAATGGCAGTATTTCTATGCTGAGATGAAGCCCAGATCATGGTCTCCATGGACCCCAGCCTCTTCTCCAACCAGCATCCAAGCACTGTGTTCCTATTCCAAAGTGCACCAGACACACTTACTTGGCTGCTGTACCCCCAGGAATGCTGAATCTACTCCTGCCACAGGGCCTTTGCCAGTGGCAGTGTTCTTTGGTC